>NC_051063.1:185053897-185291654 GCF_004664715.2 Peromyscus leucopus
GTATCTGCCAGTTTATCCATTGAAGGTGGTTTTCTGATCTCAAGAGATCGTCTGTTTTTTCTTTTGCCTTTTAGATTATGATATAATATGTCATTTCATCCCTCCTTTTTCTTCCTCTAAACCCTCCCATGTACCCCCTTGTTCTCTTTCAAATCCATGGCTTCCTTTTACATTAATTGTTGCTACATGCATATATGTATATGTATATCCATGTATATATTTCTAATATACCCTCCTTAGTCTGTATAATGTTGTTGTATGTTTTCAGAGCTGACCATTTGGCATTGGATAACCAATTGGTGTTCTCCTCCCTGGGGAAGACCATTTCTCCCTCTCTCAGAATTCCCAGTTTCCTGTAGTTATTTATGTAGGGTCCAGGCCCCATGGTCTTTCTCCCATCCACTTTCGCATGTCTGTTTTGTTGTCCTTGTCCAGCTCATGTTTAAGCAGTCATGTTGGTGAAACTTTATGTGTGTTGCCTCTGACATTAGTAGGAGACACAGTCTCACAACAAACTCCCTCATGCTTTGTCTCTTACACTCTTTCCTCCCCCTCTATCACAATGTAGGGGTTGTTTTGTAGATCAGCCATTGCATCTGAGCTGCACAACTCTGCATTTTGGTTTGTTGTGTTTGTAGTGGTGTATGTGATGTGATGTGATGTGATGTGATGATGTGATGTGATGTGATGATGTGATGTGATGTGATGTGATGTGATGATGTGATGATGTGATGTGATGTGATGTGTAACGGTCTTCTTCTGTTGTGTCATGAAGTTTCCTTGGTGAGGGACGAGTACTACTCTTATCTGTCCCACCAGCCTTTGTCATCAGAGTGCCCCCTCTGAACAGTCATCAGTCCAGTGGAGAATACAGGAAACATTAACAGAAGAGAACTCAGAAACAGTAGTGCCAGATTTCTTGATGGAGGGGACTTATTTCTTTCTATCTTAGAACTTCTGATCCTTAGGGATGTCTTGGGGTTTTAAGAGTTGCGACATGTTTCAGGTGTGGGGAACAAAGGGCACAGGGCCGTGAAAGTTCCAGTTGGGAACATAGTTGAGATAGAAAACTTGGGATAGAAAACATCAAGTGTGCATGGGTTAAAGATGGGAAGATGGACATGAGGAGGCAGGGGGAAGAAATCCCGTGTAGAGTAGAAAATGGAATGGCCCATGATGAGCTTTTATGTGAGCAGGTGGGATACAAGAGTGCTGGTGGGGTCTGCTCATACTTAGACATCCATTTCTATGCAACATTTGATGATGGATTTTAATTTTACTGCTGCACCTGAGAAATCCTCTATGATGTTCAGAACTATATATCCAATGGGATATTTGAAATTTATCTTTGAAGACATTTAGCACATATCTCAACAAAGCCCCAGATTGGAAAGCATCCTTGCATTCTCCTCACATAAGTCCTTGTATCAGCTGTCCCCTTTGTACTATAATTTTTCAGGGTCCTCTTTTGCCCTCAGTTCTCACATGGCTCATTATCAAACTGTCTTTTGTGTCCTGAAAACACTTTTCAAATCCTGTTCCTTCTTTGTTATGTGATCTCTGTCACCCCAAGATCACCTTTCACCCAGCCTCCTTATTGTCTTTCTTCTTTCTACCCAATATTTTATATCCGTTCATCCCACAGAAAATTCACATCAAACATTTTTGTAAGTTTCTATCCATTGCACAAAGTGATGAGTTTACAATGACATGTTCTTCAGGTACATCCTGTACTGTGACCATATTCACCTCTGTTACTCTTTTTCCTGTGTTCTCACTCCCACCAGTCTTCTATTCCTACCCAGTCTCTTTCTACTTTATGTCATGAGTATGTATATTATATAGATGTATATGCACACATACATATATCTATATATACATATACAAACACAAACATACAAACACACACATAGAGACACAGACAGACAGACACACATATATATACACATCGATTCCATATAAGAGGTAAAACATACACTATTTGAGTCTGATTTTTTTGCTCAATATGAGGACCCCCATTTTCATATATGTTCTGGAAAATTACATCAGTTAGTTCATCTTTATGTCTGAATAAATCCCCATTCTGTTCATATCCTACTGTTCTAGTATAGTATAGTACAGTATAGTATAGTCTTTTTATTGCTGTGGTGAAACACGTGACTAAAGCAACTTAAGGAAGTCACGGTTCACTTTATTGCAGTTTGTGGGACTCGAGGTGCATCCATCATGGTGGGAAGGCATGGTGGCAGGAACTTGAGGCAGGTGGTCACATCATATCTGTATTTAATGAGCAGAGGGAGAGGCTGCCTGAGCTCAGCTACCTTTCTCCTTTTTTCATGCAGTGACCCGAGCCCTGAGAATGGTGCTTCTCACTTTTAGGGTGGGTGCTCCCACCTCAGTGAATCTAATCAGTCTGCTCTCTCACAGGTAGGGCCAGAGATGACCTGAATCTAGGCTACCCCTCACTGACATGCCCAGAAGCTTGTCTCCCAGGTACATCCTCCAACTACCAACACAAGTGCATTTTCTTTTTTAAAAAATGAAATTTTTTCTTTTCATTTTTTATTAAGAAATTTCCTGCTTATGCACCAGGGATGGATCTCGATTCCCGTGCCTGGGTGCCCCCCAAACTGTTCGAGCCAAACACCTGTCTTCCATATCTAGAGGGCCTAGTCCAGTCCCATGGGGACTCCATTGCCACCAGTCCACAGTTCATGGGCTTCCACTAGTGTGGCCGGTCATTTCTGCATGTCCTCCCTCCCATCATGATCTCAACGTCCCTCACCTGCCCTCTCTCTCATCAATTGGATTCCCGGAGCTCAGCCTGGCGCCTGACCATGGATCTCTGTATCTGCCTCCATCAGTCACTGGACAAAGCCTCTATGATGACAGTTAGGGTATTCACTAGACCAGTCACCAGAGTAGACCAGTCCAGGCACCCTCTGGACCACTGCTTGCAGACCAAGGTGGGGTTAACCTTGTGGATTCCTGCAAGCCTCCCCGGCACCCTTACTTTTCCTATTCCCATGAGTTTTTTGATTAGGACACACAAAATATTTTCTTTAAGCATCTTTCCACATGTGCCGTTCTTCTTGGTTCTCACGGTTACCTTCCCTCTCTGCCCTCTCCTGTGTCCCTTCTCTGCTGCCAACTGTTTTCCTTCCTCCCCGTAGGAAGGAAAGTAGTTCTTCCCACTTCGGCTTTTCTCTTCTTTTAAAAATGTGAGTGGTGTGTGGTTTGTGTGTGTGCATGTACGTACACAAGGGTGTGGGTATGTATGCACACTTGAGGAGGCCAGCGCAAGGTGTCAAGTGTCTTCCTCTCCCACCCTCCACCATATTTCCCTGAGATAGGATCTATCACCTAACCTGAAACTTGCTGACTTGATTTGGTTCAGCTGGCTGAATCACCAGGCTCCTGAGTCTCTCTTGTCCCCACACCCCAGTGTTACAAGTATGTACAGCCATGCTTCCATGTATGCTTGTATGTGTGTTGATGCTGGAGATTTGAACTCAGATCCTCATGCTACAGGTATAAGCAAGTATGCTCATCTACTGAGCCATCTCACCAGCCTTTTGTCGTCTTTCTTTTTAATCATGTGGTTTTTGTTTTGATTTTTCAAGACAGGTTTCTCTGTGTAACCATGGCTGTCTTGGAATTCATTCTGTAGACCAGGGTGACTTCGAACTCACAGAGATCCACCTGTCTCTGCCTCTCAAGTGCTGGCATTAAAGTCATGTGCCATGACTGACTGTCTCAATTAACTTTTAAATTAAAATTCAGGCCAAGTGTGATGGCGCGCACACACACACCTTTAATCTCAGCACTCAGATCTCTGTTCACAGCCACATGTGTTATTATTACTGCTGCTTTTTCTCTCCCAGGATAGTCCTCATTGCTGCTTTCCTATTACATAATCTCATTACACTTTCAATTTCCTACGGATCCTGAGTTTTCTTTTTCTCATGATCCCCTTCTTAGTTTCAACACACACACACACACACACACACGCACGCACGCACGCACGCACGCACGCACGCACACACACACACACATGCACACACACACACAGACAGACAGACACGACCCCCCCCAAACACACACACATTTTAAAAGGAATTTTCATATATGTGTAAAATCATGTGTTATCCTCTGAGTTTGGGTTACTTGGTGTAATATAATGATTTCCACTTTCTTCCATTTTCTTATGAGTACCATGATTTTATTTTTTCTCTCCAGTTGCATAAAGTTCTAGTCTGTCTAGGGACTACCTTTTCTTTAACTGTTCATCTGTGGATGGATGTCTAATTTGGCCTGGTTCAATTTTCTGGCTGCTGTGACTAATGCAATAGTGTGTGTGTGTGTGAATATGCAAGTCTCTGTTATGTTGACTTAGAGTTTTCTTCCATTTGCTAAGAGGCTCTGTTCCTGTCATTAAAACAAAACAAAGCAAGACAGTGCATTAATCATTGTGTGCCAATCACTTGACAGGTGTTATTTCATTTAGTCTAGTCATTATAGCTTGCAATGTTTTTCAGTTTTTTTACTCTTGCATGTCACTTTTGACCTCCAATTTTTGATAGAATACATCTCATGTGCCTTCTCCTGATCGTCTGCTCCTGTATGTGGTTCACTCAGGCTCCTGGTCAAGATTAGTGTATGCTCTTTGTAGACTATCTGGGAAGAGTTCTCCTTCAGCCTCAGAGGGCTGGGGGTTTCTTATTCTTTATGGACCATCTCCCCGAATGAACTTTCTTTGGTATTGTATTTGATTTGTCTCATCAGTTGGGTGTGCTGGTGCATCCCTATGATCCCAGCTTTTGGGAGCTGAAGGCAGGATGTTCTCAAGTTTGAAGTCATCCTGGGATACATAGCAAGATCCTGTGTTTAAAGAGTCATAATAGACACCACCTATGTGATGAGCAACACATGAATTGATTGCTTTAATTATTTCATTTCATAGGTTTCCTATAGTTTCCTAAATGCCTAGTTCTGTGTTTGGTAGAAGGTATGTACTCAATAAATGTTTGATTGAATGAGTGAATTAATGTAACAGACATTTAATAACAGATCACTACTTTTTTGTAATTCCAGGTCCATCTGTTCACATTGTGGTTTGGGTCTCAGTTGCTGCTGTTTGCTTCCTCCTGTTCCTCCTTCTTCTCTTCATCTGCCTCTGCTGCCATTGTGCCAAATGCAGTATGTCCCAAGAGTCAGGGGGGATTAATCTGGTAGGGGTGTATGGGGAGTGGTGTGTTCTAAGACTGACCTTTGTCTCTCTGTAGGGGCTTCCAATGGTAAGACCAGGAGCCATGTGAAATATAAGAGGTGGGTAAATTTGGACTCTCCCAATAAATACACCCATTCATCTCCATCTAAGATTTTTGTCTGAGTATTGGGGATTGAAGCCAGGGCCCCTATAGCTCCTAAAAATTCTATTTATGTATCATTTCTCAGGCATACTTTAACATTTTTTTCTTTCCACTCAGTTCTAGCACAGCCATGGACATCGAGGAAAAACATAAATGTAAGGTGGAGTGAATTTTGTTGAGGAAAGGGATGCTTGTGGGGCTTAGGAGGTCTTCAGGGAAAAGCAGAAGAGGTGGGAGGTGCCACCTTGCTGTGTGATGTTGCTGTCTTTCCCCTGGGTTCCGTTGGTCATTTCTGAAACATAAAATACAAAACTATATAGTTGAAAGACTCCTGTGAAACAGGCCTACCTTCTCACCTTTCTTTCCAGATGACTTGGAGGGTATTCAGCCTGAGGACTGTAGGAAGGTGGACACACAGGTTAGCCCACCCTACCACCCTGCTCTTCTTTTCCGGACCCCATCTGTGTATTCTTTTCATGGTTTGTATCTTGTGATGGCAGGTGTCTGCAGCAGAAAACTCACAGGAGGTGACTTATGCACAGCTATGCCAAGAGAACTTCAGGAATAACATGAATCCGCTTCCCTCCAATACTCCTCAGGGCACATCTACACATACTTGTGTGTATGCCACCCTCACATTATCCCAAGAGAAGAGTCAGAGCTAAGTGTTCCACTGTTTCTTCAGCACAGGGTGGCCTCATGAAGGACACTTCTCACATTTTTCAACTCAAGCCATTAGCTGGAGCTCCAACGGACTCAAGTGTAGAGAAGCTTGTTAACTGCAAAGGAACTTGGAGCTTGTAAACATTGCTCAGCAAACTTCTGATTCCTTGTGATTTGCTCACTCATAGATGTACCTGTCAAATGTGTGCTGTGCAGCAATCCTTCTGTACATTGTGCGAATAGATGTTGCTATGATTGGTTTAAGAAACAAGCTGACTGGCCAATAGCTGAACAGAATAAATTTGGGTGGGAAAGCCAAACTGAGAATGATGGGATGAGGAAGGGCAGAGTCAGAAGAGACACCTGCCGGATGGAGAATGAGTTGGACACACAAAAAAGGCATAGAGGTAAAAGTCATGAGCACATAGATGAATAGAAATGGGTTAAGTTGTAAGAGCTAGTTAGTAACAAGCGTGAGCTATTGACGAGCATTTATAAATGATATTGAGTCTCTGAGTCACTTAGATGGGAAGCAGCTGCCAGTTGTTTGGGAGCAGGTGGTCGGGACAGGAAAACTCTTCCTACAGATATGTGCAGATGAGCTTGGGCTCATGTTAACTTAGTAAGACATGAGTTCCATCATCTACTGGAAGAGGCAAGCTGCATAATCTGGACTCCTGGTTGTTAGTATTTCGGAACACCTCAACAGTGTGATCCTTAACTTTATCTGTCAAGTTGAAGGGTTTTACAATCACCTAGGAGACACACCTGTAGGTGTGCTTTTCAGAGCTGTTCCAGAGATGTTCACCTGTTGTGGAAAGACATACTCTGAGTATAGGTGATATTATTTCATGGGCCGGGGTCTTAGATTGAATAGAAAGGAGAAAGTAAGTGTAACATCATTATTCACTGATCTCTCTCTGCTCCCTGACTATGGCTACAGAATTACCAGCTGTATCATGCTCCTGCCACTGTAACTACAGGCAATTTCTTCCACTGTGTCCTACATCCATGATGGACTACACCTTCAAACTAAGTCAAAATAAAGCCTTGGTGATGATTACTCTCAATTGTCAACTTGATGAGATACAGTCTTCTGGGAGACTGGGCTCTGTGCATGCTTGTGAGCGATTATTTTGATTAGGTTAATTGAGGTGGGATGACTGCCTACTGCATTTCCTGGGTTGAGATTCTGGACTATATAAGAAGGAGATAGTCAATTGAACACAAGTATTCATCGCTTTCTTCTTTTTGGTTGTGGGTACAATACGTTAGATGCCTCAGGCTCCTGCTGCCACGACTTCCTCACCATGATGGACTGTAACCTTGGACTCTCTCTAGTTGCTTTTTTTTTTTTTGGTTTTTCGAGACAGGGTTTCTCTGTGTCGCTTTGCGTCTTTCCTGGAACTCACTTGGTAGCCCAGGCTGGCTTCGAACTCACAGAGATCACTGCCTCCCGAGTGCTGGGATTAAAGGCATGCACCACCACCACCCGGCTCGAGTTGCTTTTTGTCAAGGTGTTTTTTTTTTTAATCACCCAAACAGAAAAAGTAACTAGGACACTCTCTGTTCTTCAATTCAATTTTATCATAGCCACCAGAGAAGTAACTAATAGAGAAAGTGGAGAGGTAGTCACCCACTAGAGATTTTTCAGTGAAAATTTGGGTTCCCAGGTGGGTAAAAGCACTCAGGTTTGCTTAACGAGACCGACAGGCACCAGGGAGAAGTCAAGAATAGGGATAGTTCTTGTCATCACTTGGTACTGTGAATAATACTGAAACAAAAATGGGAGTGCGAGAATCTTTATGAGGTGGTGGTGTTATTTTATTTGTGCACATAGAAGAAGAGGTGATTTGGATAACCTAGTAGACAGGTCTTTTCAAATTTATTTAAGAACATTTATAGTGCTTTCCCTAAAGGCTGAGCCAGTCTATGTTCCCTTCAACAGTGTACAAGAATTCTCTGTTCTCCACCCCCTTGTCAACCCTTTGTCACCTCCTCTCTTTGGTGATGGACATCCTAACAGGTTTGAGGTGATATCTCATGGTGGGTTTGTTTAGCGTTTATAAGATGGTTAGTGATACCAAACACCTTTCTGAATGCTTGCTGGGAAGTTTATATCTTCTTGAAGACAAATAAAATCCAGGTCTTTGTCCATTTTACTTTTTACTAAGTTTTCAGTTAGCATATACAATAATGTGCTTTATTATGACATTTCCACACATCTATATCATTGTACTTTGCTCATACTCCCTCTTCATTATTTTCTTGTGTTTCCACCTCTACAACTGTTCCACTCTCTCACTGCTAGTAACTCTGATGGAATGCACCAATGACTTATATGGTTATTATGTACAGCACAAGGAGGGGTTAACTAGTCTCAGTGGAAGATCTCTGTAAGGGAGAAGTATCAATTTGAGTCATCATGGAAGAGGAAGCTGTGGCTGCAGCTTTGCCCATGCTGGCCAAATAATTTGTAAACACTCTTTCTTGGACCAGAGGAAGGCTTTGCCATCCCTATGAGGGTGACCTGGGGAAGGCTCTGCCATTTCCATGTGTCTGAGGCACTGGGGTCCTTGACATGGCTGTGTCCATGCCAACAAGACACATTCACTCAGGACTTCATCTGTTCCCCACAGAAATGATTGTGTTTCATCATATTCATGTATGAAATTCTTAAAGAATAAAAATTAAGGCAAAAATAAAGCTTTCAATAAATGTTGACAAAAAAGGTAGGAAGTAGGCATGGTGATGAAATGGCTAAAATCATCTTGTCCTTATTCTATTTTGTGTATGCCTAGAAACTCCTCAGCCTCCCCTCCCCCCACACAGCCATATCCACTTTGACAAAGCTTTTGGGACTGTTCATGACTCTGACCATGGTACAGATGTATTAACTAGAAGAATTGGTGTTTGTGTAGGCTAAAACATAAAACTAAAATAACTAAAAGGAAGTGTAAATCAGAAATAATTGTCAGGCTGGAGAGATGGCTCAGAGGTTAAGAGCACCAACTGCTCTTCCAGAGGTCCTGAGTTCAGTTCCAGCACCCATATGGTGGCTCACAACCATCTGTAATGAGATCTGGCACCCTCCTCTGTATACATAATAAATAAATAATTCTTTAAAAAAGAAATAATTGTCATGTGGTATCTGGAAAATACAAAAAACACTCTGTAAAAACATAGGTGTCGCTCAGACTCTCCTCAAATAGTGATGTAATTGTGATTTTTGTCTCTAAAAATGCTATATCCCCAAGCTCTGGCATGAAGAGGGATGAGCCGTGTTCTTGGTTTCTGGCTAACAAAAGGACTTATATACTTTGAATTGGCTTCATTAGTGTGGTTGTCAAGAACTATCTCTCCTGGGTCATTTCAGTGACTCACGGCTGCAGTCTCAACTAAAACTCGAGGTAGGAGGATTACCTCTAGATCAAGGCCAGCCTGTGCAACACAGTGACTTTCAGGTCAGTATGGGCTAGAGAGTGAGCTCCTGAGTTGGGTCAGATGGCTCTCTGGGTAGAGGTGCTTGCTGTTGAGCCTGAAGTCCTGGGTTGGATCCCTGGGATCTACACTGTAGAAGGAGAGAACTGACTCATAAGTAAGACCTTGTCTCTAAAAAAAATGTGAAGACATCTGATAGGGAAAGGTGGGGGAAAGGGGGGGGAAGTTGTAAGGGAAGGAATGGGAGGTAGACTTGATACATTCACCTTATATGCGTGCATGAATAATACATAAAATAAAGAGTTGCCAAAGAGAAAAAGAATGAAAAGGAAGCTGAGAAGAAAGCTGACTGCAGGGGCAGTGGGCTGCTGTGAGGTAGTTTTGCGTGGGGAGTAGAAGAATTGGAAGAAACTGAGAATGTGGAGTGGAAGTGAACTGGGGATGGTGTGGCCGTTTCTGGGAAGGGAGAGATGATTGGCACTTGGAGGTGTAGCTTAGATCCTGCTTCTGCACCTGCTAGCCTCACAGTGTGCATGCATCTTGTAAATTGTTCTTTAAGACAGGAGAAAAATGCAAGCCCATATGACCGTATTAGCGTAATGTTTGGCACTGTTGGGAATTGGAGAGGTGAAAATTGTAGAACTATGTGGTGGCACGTGGTTGTAATACCAGCACTTGGGAGGTGGAGGCAGGAGGATCAGGAGCTTAAGGTCACTGTTGGATACATAACATGTTTGAGGTCAGTCCATGGCACATGAGACCCCGTCTCAAAACAGCATCACCAACAGCAGCAGCTGCAACAACAACAACAGATTTATTTTTTAAAATTTTATTTAAATAACCTTTTTCCATTTATTTTACCTACCAACCACAGTTTCCTCTTCTCCCCCCACATCCCTGCTTCCCATCTACTCCTCTCCCCTTCCATTCCTCTTCTGTTTCCAATCAGAAAGGGGCAGGCCTCCCATGGACTTGAATAAAGCATGGCACATCAAGTTGAGGCAGGACCAAGCTCCTCCCCTTGTAGGCAAGGTAATCCAGCATGGGGAATGGATTCCAAAAAGCCAGCTAAGTGCCAGGGACAGGTCCTGATCTCACTGCTAGGAGCCTTACAAACAGACCAAACTACACAACACATGTAGGGGTGTAGATGTAACCAACCGTCTTATTAAATAAGAAACACAGAAACAATGTAAAAGAAAAGTCGAGAGTCAGAGCTCAGAGCTAAAATCTCACCTTCCTCCTGCTGTCCAGCTTCGCGAAAAGAGACTACCTCCTGTCGTTCGTTTTTTTAAAGTATGTTGTTCTGCTTTCATTGGTTGTAAACCAAACAATGACTGCTCGTCACTGTCTGAATGTACAGCCCCTAGTCTTAAAGGTATATGTCTCAATGCTGACTGTATCCTGAACACACAAGATCTTATGGATTAAAGCGTTGCACCACGCACACTCTTGCTATGGCTCTAATAGCTCTGACCTGACACACAGAGATCTTATGGATTAAAGCGTGTGCCACACCGCACACTCTTGCTATGGCTCTAATAGCTCTGACCCCAGACAACTTTATTTATTAACATACAATCAAAATAATATTTCAGTACAATTAGATTAACACCACATAGGGGGCCTAGGTCGGTTCCATGTAGGCTCCTGTTGGTCCAGTCTGTGAGCTCCCAAGAGCTCAGGTCATCTACCTCTGTGGATGTCCCATCATAATCACCCTGGCTCATACAATACCACCTCCCTTTCTTCAGCATGACTGAAGAAAGCTCAGCCCAGTGTTGGCTGTGGATCTCTGCATCTGCTTCCATCGGTTACTGAATGAAGTCGCTCTGTTGACAATTAGAGTAGTCACCAATCTGATTACAGTAGATGGCCAGTTGAGGCATCCTCTCCACATTGCTAGAAGTCTTAGCTGGGGTCATCCTTGTGGATTCCTGAGGGAATTCTGGCACCAGGTTTTTCCTATCCCCAAAATGGCCACCTCATCAAGATGTCTCTTTTGTTACTTTCCTCCTCCATATGCCCCCAACCTGCTTCCCACACCCAGCCCACCCAACCAGCTCCCTCAAGTTCCCATCCCTCCATGCCCCTCACTCCTGCCCCCAGATTACCCAGGAGATCTCTCTATTTCCCTTTTCCAGGGAAATTCATCTATTCCTTTTTGGGTCTTCCTCAATAGCAAAATTCTAAAGTTGCAGCAACAATGTGATTTTATTTCATATTAAGTATGTGGTGATGCATGGCAGCCTCACATTTGTATGTTGAAATCTTGACCCTTTGTGGCTTAGAATGTGACTTTATTAGAAATACGTTGTTGAAGGTATAGTTAATATAGTTAAAATGAACTGATATTGTAGTACTGTGGATGCCCAATCTGATATAACTGGTGACCTCATGAAAAGAAGAAGTTTGTATACAGAACATATGTAGAGCACAGAGCAAATAATACACCCCCAACAGAATTCTTTCTCACATACGCACATACATAAAACACAAGAAAACACATAGCACACATAGCAAATACATACACACATCACAAAGAACATATATGTAGATGAATTGCTAAATGGTCTTATTAAATAAAGAACACAGAACCAGATATAGGGGTGAAAACCTGAGAGATCAGAGGAATAGGAAAAGCCACAAGCTAACTTCACCTCACCGACACCTCAGTCTCCAAAGAGACCTACTTCCTGTATACCCACACCTATATGCCTTTCTGTTCTGCTATCTCATTTGCTCTCTGTCTAGCTACATCACTTCCTCTTCCTGACCAGCTCTGTCACTTCCTGTCTATCTGTACAGACCTCCAGACCTCGATGGTTAACTAATGTTGGAATTTAAGGCATGTGCCACCACACCTGGCTCTGTTTCCAGGGTGGCATTGAACTCACAGAGATCCAGACAGATCCCTGCCTGCCAAGTGATAGGATTAAAGGCATGTGCTATGATTGACTGACTTCTATGTTTACTATTGTGGCTGGCATCTGCTTCCATCAGTTACTGGATAGAGCATCTTTGATGACAATTAGAGTAGTCACCAATATGATTACAGGAGAAGACCAGTTCAGGCAACCCTCTCTACTATTGCTAGGAGTCTTATCTGGGGTCATCCTTGTAGTTTCCCGGGAGTTTCCTTGGCACTAGGTTTCTCCCTAGCCCCCAAATGGTCCCCTCTATCATGATATCTCTTTCATTGCTCCCCCGCTCTGACCTGCCCCCAACTTGACCAACTCAATCCCTCAAGTTCCCATCCCCTCATCCCCCACCCTCACTCCCAGTTTACCCAGGAAATCTCATCTATTTCTCCTTCCCAGGGAAATCCATGAGTCTTTCTTAGGGTCCTCTTTGTTACTTAGCTTCTCTGGGGCTGTGGGCTTTGGTATCCTTTGCTTTACATCTAATATCCACTTAGAAATGAGTCAATATCATGTTTGTCTTTCTTGGTCTGGGTTACCTCACTCAGGATGATTTTTTTCTAGTTCCATACATTTGCCTGCAAATTTCATGATATTGTTTTTTACTGCTGAGTAGTACTCCATTGTGTATATGTACATTTTCTTTATCCATTCTTCAGTTGAAGGGCATCTAGGTTGTTTCCAGGTTCTAGCTGTTACAAATAATGCTGCTATGAACATAGTTGAACAAGTATGTCCTTGTGGTAGGATCGAGCATTCCTTGGGTATATGCCCAAAAGTGGTATAGCTGGGTCTTGAGGTAAAATGATTCCCAATTTTCTGAGAAACAGACCAAGGCATACTTTTTCCCACAGTGTTTGTACCATGTAACATTCTCTCCAGCAGGCACACAGGCTCCAACTTCTCCACATCTCCTCACTAGCACTTGTTATTTTTCATTTCTTATTACACATTCTGTAGTAATTTCATAAATGAATATAACATATTAGTCATATCTATCCCCACTCCTAGGACTCTTACCACACCCTTCTCCCAAATTCATGCCTCTTCTTTCCTCCTCCTTCTCTTCTTCTCTAAGATTTATTTTTATTTATGTGTGTATAAGCTACATGTGTGCAAGTACCCGCAGAGGCCAGAAGAGGGCATCATATTCTATGGAGCTACAGTTACAGGTGGTTGTGAGCCACCCAGTGTAGGTGCTGGGATGTGAACTGGGGTGCTCTGGAAGAGCGGCAAGTACTCTTGATCACTAAGTCACGTCTCCAGGCACTTTCTCTCCTCTCCTCTTCCTCCTCTGCCCCTCCTCTTCTTTTTATAACCTCCTAAATCTATAGTGCTTCCCATATGCATATATGTGTAGGGCCATCCACTGAAAGATGGGCAACCTACCACTGGTCGAACCCCTGAAGAAAGATGACTTTCCCTCCATCATCAGCCATCACCTGCCAAAAGCTCATTAGGGCTGGGACAATTAAAAAATAATTATATGTACGTATGTGAGTTTGCACATATATGTGTAGGTGGCATCAGATTCAGAAGAGGGCATTGGATTCCCTGGAGCTGGAGTTACAGGCAGTTGAAAGCAGCCCAATGTGGACACTGGCAACTGAGCTGAGGTCCTTTGGGAGAGCAGCAAGTGTTTTAACTGCTAAGCAATTGCTCCATCCTGCAGGAATGAGATAATTTTCACTTTTTGAAGTTATAATGATCCTAGTAGGAATATGTACTTGGGGGGGCATGATAAGGAAACCACCTACATAGCCACTCCTTTAGGAGGGAAGGTTTTTGTTTAAGCAAGATGAATAGAATATCCAGAGGCATTTGGAAGAGTCCAGGGTAGGGAGAACAAGTAACAGACTGGCCAAGCCAGGGATAGGAAAGTGGGAATAACAGAAGATAGCGGAGATAGCAAGAGACAGTGGGAGCAGAGGAAAACCTTGCTGTTATATGGAGAACAAATGGATATACAGGAGAAGGGAAGCCTGGGAATGGGAGAAGGGTCAGGATGCTAGTGTGGTGAACTTGAAATGTATAATAGGTACTTGTGACTATGGATGGTAGGAGCCTGGAGGCCAGCATGGGCTTTGATATGCAACCACAGGCATGGGTAGTGGAGAGCCACATGTCTCTTCTGTCGGAGATAAGGGAGATGACTCCTTCTGGAAGACTGGAACTGTTTCACAAGTTCCTGAGGAATGCTGGCTTTTATCTAACCACCAGAAGCCGGGCCAAGAGAGTCATTTCTGGACATATGCCCAGCCCTTTGGAGTTTGGGAAACTGGAGTGTCCTTTGAACCTGACAGAATGAAGTCAGACATATGAAGTTTGGGCCAGCCTTTCCCCAGTGACTACCAGGAATTTTATGGGAGTCTAGGACACAGGTCATGTTCCTGCAGGCAGACGGATGGCTGCCTCACAGCTGGTGAGAGGAGATAAGTGATGGCTGCAGGAGCTTGTCTGCAAGTCATCCTACTGGGGAGATGGCCCTGTCTTGATGACTCTCAATGAGGAAAGCGAGGGCCTGTAGAATCAGGGAGGAGGGAGTTCTTCACCCTCATCACATCCTGTGCCTATGTCCCAGGCATCTACAACTTCCCTGCCTGGCCACACAGCTCAGGACCAGGTTTCAGAACCATGTCTCCAGCCCTACCTACTTTCTTCTGTCTTGGTGAGTCCTGAGGGTTGACCTGGGAAATACTTTGAAACAGTCTCCATGTACAAAGGAATGAAAAACATCTTGTCAGTGGTGAATTTCAGAACAAGATTGGGCGTCCATGACATTGCATTTGTTGGATGGAAAAACAGAGACAAGATACATTTGGTTTAACTGTTTCTGTTTGCTTAGGCTTGGCCAGGACATTTGAACAGGTGTTCCAGAGCTGGCCACCTTTCCCTCCTCTATAGCAGGAACACCAGGACTGCTTTCTTTCCTCTCCTCCTCCTCCTCCTCCTCCTCCTCCTCCTCCTCCTCCTCCTCCTCCTCCTCTCTTCTTCCATGTAAAAACAATAATCATTTATTTATCTGTTAGTTCAGTGTGTGCGTGTGCGTGTGCGTGTACCATGGAGATCAGAGGTCATCTTATTTCCTCCCATCATGTTGAGTCTTGGGGAATTGAACTCAGGTCATCAATTTTGATGGGAAGCATTCTTACCGACTCAGCCATCTCACTGTTCCCCTTTCTTTCCCCTCTTCATATCTTTCTTTTCTTTCTTCCTCTTGCCTTTTAAATCTTTACAGCCCTTTTCTTCTGTCTCCACTTGCGTCTTTTCTCCCTCCCATCTCTCCCTCCTTTTCTCTTTATTTCACCTTTATGTTTCCATGTGGGTTTGATGATGTTTGGACTCGTTTAAAAACTTCATCTGTCTGTATGCACCCTAATAGCAGAGCACATTAGAATCGTTGCCACATGATGCATGGTGGAGCAGCTGTTTCTCTTGTTCCCTCGTCACTAGGCTGGTACTTCCAGGTTGCATCCCTATTTCCTTATTTTATCAGAAGAACTTCATGGCCTAAAGAGGCAGAGCAGGCAGAGGACTGTTGAGTTATGGGGAATAAGAGGCATCCTCTGAAGACAAGCAACCTGTCACTCACTCGTTAACACACTTATGCAATGCTTACTATGGGTTAGACATTATTCTATGATTCCTCCCCTCTTTGTCTTAAAAAAATATATAACTCATTTCATGCCCCAAAGCTGAATGAGGCAGGGACAGTAAATGACCTCACTTTATAGGTTAATAAACTGAAACCTGGGGAGGTAACGCATTTTGTTGCATACCAAGGATTCAAAGACAAACTAAGAAGTTTTGCCACTACCTCTATATTTATTTTTCCAACATGAAAGACCAATTTGTTTATTCTGCTCACCCCACTATCTACCCTAAACCTCTCCAGCTTGTTAACTTCCCTTCCCCCAGCTTCTCATCCCTATATGACCCTTTTCAGCCATGTGCTCTCTTGGTCCCCTCTCTCTTGGTCTGCCTTTTCAACCCCCAACTCTCTTCATATGGTCCAGTTCAATCTACTGGCAATTGGCAATGTCTAGTTTTCTACTTTCTCTCCCTGCTCTGGATGCTTCCAGATGCTTTGGGCTGCACTCTCCCTCATATCTACAACAAAAACCTTTCTCTCAACCACAAAAACATGCTATTATTAAAAACAAATAAGCCATACACAGCGAGTGTGTGGCAGCACACACAAGACCTGACAAATTCAAGCCAGACAGAGTCCCACTCCTAACCAAGAAGCTCTTTACAATTAATACCCACTGGCAAAGGGGAAAAATCAGTTTTCTCTAATGGAGTGTTACTGGGTATATCACACTCCATACTCCAGGGCAGGGTTGGCCAACACAAAATGAACTCCATGTTTTTTGGGGGCTTTTTGCTTTGGTATTATTTTTGTCTACTTGCTTTTTGTTTGTTTGTTTTGACTTTTTTTTGAAAGAAAAGAAAGAAAGAGCATAAAGTTGAGTGGATAGGGAGGTGAGGAGGATTTTGGAGGAATGGGGGGGGCAAACATGATCAAAATATATTGTATGAAGGATTATTTTAATAATAAAACCAATTAAAGTTCGGGTGGTGGTGGCCCACACCTTTAATGCCAGTACTCGGGAGGCAGAGGCAGGCAGATCTCTGTGAGTTTGAGGCCAGCCTGGTCTCCAAAGCGAGTTCCAGGAAAGGCACAAAGCTACACAGAGAAACCCTGTCTCAAAAAACCAAAAAAAAAAAAAAATTAAAAACTTTATTACAGGCTGGGCAGTGGTGGCACATACCTTTATTCCCAGCACTCGGGAGGCAGAGCCAGGCAGATCTCTGTGAGTTCGAGGCCAGCCTGGTCTACAGATCGAGATCCAGGACAGGCACCAAAACTACACAGAGTAACTCTGTTTCAAAAAAACCCCCTTTATTTTTAAAAGTTACAACCCTCCTCTCCCAACATAACAACACACACTGAAATTAACAAGACCCAAAGACTATAGAACTCAATTAACTTGCGTATAATTAGAGTAGACATTCAGAACAGGAGCTGTGGAGCTTCCCATTGGAGTTTACACTTTCACTGCCAAATACACTTTTATGCTCTTGTATTAGTTAGGTTAGGGTTTTACTTCTGTGAAGAGACACCATGACCACGGAAACTCTTATAGAGGAAAATATTTAATTGGGGTTGCTTGCAGTTCAGAGGTTTAATCCATTATCGTCATGATGGGAACCATGGTGGTGTCCAAGCAGACTTGGTGATGGAGGAGGAGCTGAGAGTTCTACATCTGGATTCTGAGGCAGCAGGGAAAGAATGCCATACTGGGTGTGGCTTGAGCATCAGAGACCTCACAGCCCACTCCCAGGGAGTGACACACTTCTTCCAACAAGGCCACACCTTCTAATAGTGCCACTATCTATGGGGCTATGGGGGCTAATTGTGTTTAAACCACTACAGCACTTATTCACCACCCCCAAAAAAACTATGACAGAATTAGAACTAGGAGAACAACAACTGCATGACTTGTACACACACACATACACACACACATTTGTTTACACACATATATATATATATTATTGACTCAATGCAGGGAGGAAATGCAGTTTTTTTCTGAGATTGTACACACCTTGCATTCTAAGTCATCCATTTTCCTGTAAATGTTTTGATTACATTTTTCTTTAGAATGGAATAACATTTCATTATATGTTGTTATTATTGTAATCAGTATTCTCTTCAATATAGCTCCTGAATTTGTCCCTGTCTGACTGAAATTTCTCCTCCTCTGAATATCATCTTCCCCAGTCCCTCCCTACCCCACCTCTATATCCATCACTCCCTTCTCTTTGCTTTTATGAGTTACCAAGTGCATGTTCTTTACCACTAAGCTTTTCTGCTAGTATTTGAATCTGTTTACTACTAGATGTGAGGCCATGGGTGAGATACTGTGGGCTGCATACAAAATAGAATAGGATGAAGGTGGCTGTGAGTCTAGACATCTGAATCTCCATCTTCACTAAGGAAGTCAACATTTGTTTGCAGTATATATAGAGTTATTTTTTTTTTACAGATATAAAAATGTGAAAAGGAAAAGCTAAAAGAGCCAAGAGCGTGTGTATTGGGGGAATGGTGAGAAGAGTCTAGACAGGGTGGGGAGAAATCCTTGTTTTGACTTAAAATATATTTTAAGATTTATTTATATTTTCTTTTTGTATGTGTATTTACCCATTTATATATATGTGCACCCTGTGTGTGCCTGATGCCCATGGAAGCCAAGAGAGGGTGTTGGATGGGAGCCACTGCACAGTGGTGCTGAGAACCAAACCAAGTGTCCTGTAAGAGCAGCAAGTACTCTTAACAACTGAGAGGTTTCCCCAGCCCCTTGACTTAAATTTTTTTCTTATTTCAAAAGAACACACATATTTATGTTAAGCAAAATAACTCAGACAAAGAAGTGCAAATATGGCATTGTGGGATATTTGTACACTGTGTGAAGATGCATGCTGTAGTTGGTGTAATAAAGAGCTGAATGGCCAACAGCTAGTCAGGAAAGGATAGGTAGGATTTCCTGGGAGAGAGCGGAGGAAGAAGAGGAAGAATCTAGGTGCTCAAATTATGGCAGCAAGGTGTCAGGGAGACACTGAAAAGGTTGGACATATGATACAGAGTAGAGGTAACTGAGCCACATGGTTCTCGTAGATTAATAAAAGCAGGTTAATTCAAGTTAGAGAAGCTTGCTAATGGCCAAGCTTTCATATTCAATAATAAGTCTCTGTGTCATTATATGCGGGCTGGCGGTTTTGATGAGAAAGTACTGCCACAATATGGTGTGTTTTCTCTCATGTGAGGAACTTAGATATAAAAGTGTGTGTGTGTGTGAGTGTGTGTGTGTGTGTGTGTGTGTGTGTGATTGTGTGTGTTGGTTTTGATACTAGAAAGAGGATCATGAGAGAGCAGAAAGAGATCTTAAGGCATATGGGAAATAGAAAGGACAATGGAATTTACATATTAGGAAATTGGAAGGGGCAGGTCTGAAGGAAGAAATTCAACTAGAGGAGACATAGAGGATAGAACTGTGGGAGGGGAATGAATGAGAACACTATATGTATGAAGATGCCACACTGAAACCCATTATTTTGTATGCTAGCCCAAAAATTAATTAAAACTTATTAGTGTCATTTGATACTTTGACGATATGGTGCAGCCAGCACTTCTGTCTGCTTCCATGACATTCTCTCCACTCCCAAAGAAGCCCTGCACTTATTAAAGAGTCCCACCTCCCTGTGGTCCCACTCCTATATCCCACATAAGTGCCGGCCTGTTTCCTGCATCCTGCATCTATGGCTTTGCCTTCTCTAGACATTTCACATGATACCATACAACATTTTTTTTTGGTGTGTTTAGGTCACATTCGCTTTCCCCACAATCCATTCCTTTTCACTATTCACCCAACTGTGTGTGTGTGTGTGTATGTGTGTGTGTGTGTGTGTGTGTGTGTGTGTGTGTGTTGAATTTTAGACCTATCAAGTAGTTTGTGCTGCCTATATACTCTTGAGTATGTGGGCTTCCACTGGGTTATGGTCACGTTATGGGGGGTACCCCCTTAAGGAAAATGGACTCTCTCTCCTAGTAGCCATCAAATGCTAATGGTTCACTGTTGGGACTTCACACTCACTGTTCCTCTCCTGGCTGGGATTTGGGTTTGAGAGTTAGCCTTTTCCAGTTGAATGATGTATCTTCTGAAATAGAAAAATAATTATGGTAATAAGTACATAAGTCAGTTGAGTGACTTGCCTAGCATTGGTGAAGCCCTGGGTTCCATCCCCAGTACCACATAAAACCAGGTGTGGTGATGTCTGTATGCCTGCAGTCCCAGCACTCACAGGATGGAGGCAGTGGGATCAGAAATTCAGGTCATCTTCTGCTATAGAGCAAGAGTGAGGCCAGCCTGGCTTGCATAAATCAACACAAATGTAAGATAATTATGATACAAACTAATGCATGTGCACAGGTGCCCACTCAAGAGAGTCTCTAGCCTCTGGTTCTCTCCCCCAGGGCTGTGTGTACTGCAAGTGATCCAAGCACAGAGGGGTAAGTACATCTCCCTAGTACCCCCAAGGCTCCTCAGGGTTCAGCTAGTGAGAGGTCGGAGGGCGTGCCATCATGCAAAAGGGATATGTTTTCACTGAAGCTAACCTGGAGGCTGTGATTCCCTTCCAAGGCTCATTCCCTAAGCCTTCACTCCAGGCTCAGCCCAGTTCCCTGGTGGCCCTGGAGCAGACAGTTACTCTGCGGTGCCAGGGGCCTCGGGTCGTGGATTTATATCGAATAGAGAAACTGAAATCCAAGGAGTATAATGATCAAGACTTTCTCCTCATCCCCCGCATGAATATAAACAAAGCCGGACGCTACCGTTGCTCGTATCAGAATGGGAGTCACTGGTCTCCCCAAGTGACCACCTTGAGCTAATTGCTACAGGTAACTGGAGGGGGAGGTGTAGCTGGAGAGTTGTCCTGTATCCTGCCCAGTCCTGCAGCTGCTCAGACCCAAATAAACACACAGAGGCTTATATTATTTTTAAACTATATGGCCTAGTGGCTCAGGCCTCTCGCTAGCTCCTACATCTTAACCCATTTCTATAAATCTATACTTTGCCACATGGCTTGTGGCTTACCGGTACTTTACATCTTGCTTCTCCTGGTGGCAGCTAGCAGTGTCTCTCAGCTCTGTCTTTCTCCTTCCTCTCTCTCTAGTTGGAATGTCCCACCTAAACTTGTTCTGCCTCACCATTGGCCAAACAGCTTAATTTGTCAACCAGTTAGAACAGCACACATTTACAGCATACAGAACAACATTCCATAGCAGGAAGGGATGGAGTGCTGTTGGTCTTGTGGCTCTGAGGCTGCCTGGCCTTCAGTTCTGGACTTGGAGAGGGTGAAAGTGGAGCAAGTGGGTGCTAGATGGTAAACCCCTAAATTCCCTGGTGCTAGAGTTAGTATGAGACAAATGAGTCATTGATCTTGTTTACTGAATACAGGGGTGGTGTCTCTGGCATAGTCATTAATCGAGACAAATAACATTTTTATGCAATACAAGAAATTAAAAAAACTTATTGTTAGAGATTTCATGCCTGCAAACAATGAAATGGGGCCATCACTGGAAAAGATTTTCCTTCCTCCAGCAGCTGTCAACTGCCAGCAACTCCTCAGTTAGGGAGGCCCCCTCCTCTCCAATGTTAAACTGGCTTGATCTTGTAGAGGTAGCCATAGCTGCTGTGAGATCATGCTTGCAATGCCTTGAAGACAGCATTTTGTAAATCTTCTCTATGTTTTTAATTGTTTTTCTACTCCCTCTTCCTCAATGTGTCTTGAGCCTTAGAAAGCATGTACATGAATTTCCTGTGTAGGCTTGAGTTAGACTGTTGTGTATTCTAGGTCTTAAGTAAACACAGAAAACGCTTTACCTATGGAGTCATCTCCCCAGTGTGTTTCCTGTCTTTAACACAGCGTTCTTTCTTCCCAGGCATTTACAGTAAACCCTCACTCTCAGCTCATCCCAGCTCAGTAGTCCCCCCGGGCAGGGACGTGACTCTGAAGTGCCAGACCCCCGAAAGTTTTGATCAATTTGTTCTATACAAAGAGGGGGATACTGGGCCTTACAAGGGAACCAAGACATGGAATGGGGCTGATTTCCCCATCACCAAAGTGACTGCTGCTCACAGTGGGACTTACCAGTGTTACAGCTTTTCCAGCTCATCTCCATATCTGTGGTCAGCCCCCAGTGACCCTCTGGTGCTTGTGGTTACAGGTAAGTGGTCCAGATACAAGATTCTTTTCTTTCGCATATGTAATCCCTTGTGGAAATTTCAAGGGAGTCAGAGGTGTGAACAAGGAGAGCCTCCAGCTCTAATTAGCTTTGGAGATGTATGAGGGTCCTACAGCTGCTATAACAAATCACCACGGACTCTTGCTAGCTCACTATAACACAAATTTATTACCTTAACATTGTGAATGTCTCAAGTCTGTGAAGGGTCTCACTTCTATAAAATAAAGCTGTCAATCATTGCAGTTCCAACCACAACAGGTAAGGTATAAAACTGACCTAAAGAATGTATCAAGAAAAAAATATTCAGCCTCTCAGATGGTTAAGGACTAATAAACACAAAACGGTGTTCCATATCACTAGCACCAGAGAAGTGCAGATTAAAAAGATTTTTGACATTCTAACTCACCCCAGTCAGAATGGTGGTCATGAAAATACAACACAAAACAAAACAAAACAAAACTAAATAAGAAACACTGATGAGAATGTGGACAAGAGTGGACTATAAAACAGTCCAGTCACTGTGGAAATCAATATAGATCTTCTTTAGCAAACTAAAAATGTATAACTCAGCCTTGTTTACTGCACAGACACTTGCACACCATCACTTAATTGTAACACTCTTTGCAACAGTTAAGTTATGGAACCAACCTACACGTCCATCAACAGAGGGATGGGTAAAGAAAATTAAATGTAGTTCTTAAATAAAGGGGATTTTTTTTAGCATAAAGACAAATATCACATGATTTCTCTCATTTGTGGGTCATAGATTTATATAGAATCATAAAATCATATATTTACAAACAACAGGAAAGCTGGAGCTTTCTATCTAGGGCAGCAGTTCTCAACCTGTGGGTCGTGATCACTTTGGAGGTGGAATTCCACTTTCACAAGGGTTATATAAGACCAACATAAAACACATTACAATTCATAACAGTAGCAAAATTATAGTTATGAGGTAGCAACAAAAATAATGTTATGGTTGGGGTTCACCACAATGTGAGGAACTGTATTCAAAGTTCACAGTATTAGGAAGACTGAGAACCACTAGTCTAGGGGACTAATGGGAGGGATGAGAAAGTGGAGGAAGCAGGGCAGTGAAAATCTGTTCAAAGTACATTATATACCTATACACATATGTATACAGATATATGCATTTTTGTATACATATATACAAAATGGCCTTACATAATTCAGTGTAATCAAATTAAAAAACCAATTAAGGACAACAAGAAGTTACAAAAGATCTCTGGTATAGAAAATAATCAAATTAAATAAAACAAAATGTATCATTGAAAGTTCAGTGGTAAAATCTCTTTTGTTTCTATATTTTTTGGGGGAACACTTTGGGTCTATCAGTTTAAAGTTGATTTGGACCAGTGGGCCACTCTTCAGCCACAAATTCCTGAAAGAGAGAACCAGGTTATCCGAAGATAAAGAGGATTGAAGACAGAGAAGATAAGGAAGCTTGGGATTTGGAGGTCTCACAATGCTATGACATGTCAAGCAAACTGATTAAGAAACACATCTTATATACTGTTTTCAGGGGAGAAATGGGATGAAGTCAGTAGGAACTATCATACAATGGGATAAAGTCAGCAGAAGGCTAATCAAGCCATGTTGCACAAGGGGAACATGGTATCTCAAGAGCATCACAGAGTAAGCTCACCGCAGTCTTATGACCAACAACTCCAGTCTCTTCAAGGGGAAAAGCCAAGTTCTCAGGAACTGAAACCTTGACTCTTTTTAGGCCCAGGCCCCCTAGTCCTGAGCAAGGACACAGAACTAGGATCCTTCTGTCCTTTCATCAGGGCCTCTGAGGAAGCCTAGGATCCATACTATTCTCTGTATTATTATATAAAGTTGCCTGGGATAAACCTAAAGGAGGAAGGATTTATTTTAATTTACAGTTTCAGAGGCTTCAGTTCATGGTTGTCTGCTTCTGTGTTCCTGGGCTCATGGTAAGGCAGAAGACCTTCAAGGCAGAAAGATGTAGTAGAGCAAGGTCATTGAACTCATGGCAGCCAGGAAGGAGAATGATCATAGGAAGGGACTAAGCCAAGTTATACTCTCCAAAGACATACCCTCAGTGACTGACTTCCTCCAGTCATGCTGTAACTTCTACACTTCTCCCACCACCCAATAGCACATTCAGAACTTGAATCCATCAGTGGGTTAATCCATTGATTGTGTTGGATCCTTTTTGATGTAATAGTCTCTGGAAATGTTCTCATAGACACTCCTAGAGATGTGTGTTCCTAGTTTCTTAGGCATCTCTTGGTCCAATAAGTTGAGAGCCAAGAGATACCACACACTTATTTTATATAATAGTATAGGTACCTGGAAAGGAAAATCTGAAGGTTTTTCTTATTTGATTCTCCAAACCACAACTAATTATTAGATTTTATTCTTTAGCAGTTTTTATTGTCTATGACTCTATGGTAATAACATAGCCTGAATAAAAATTATTAGTTTACCAAGAAAAAGAGATATAAACATATCAAAGATTATAAGACAGATGACCAGGATGCCTACTCTGTCTTCTAGACAGGGAAGCTGCAACCATGAAATCTCAACAATACGGCTGCCCAAACAAGACATGCATAATGATAGTTCCAGTTGACACTGCCAACTGGGTGAAATCTCACAAGGCCCCACTTCTGGATAAGAGCTACATGCAATAAACGGTTGCTGAGAGCGGGAGAATTCGTCTTTCCCAGGGATGAGCCTCCTGATAGGTTATCCAGTATCAAGTGGACAGCCCGAAATGCATATACATATGAACAACACTAAACGTACTTAGTAGATTATATATTATACACACACACACACACACACACACACACACACACACACACACACACACTAATGAAGAAGAGGTCATGAATTTGAGGTGGAGCAGGGGAGATATGGGTTGAGTTAGAGAGGGGAAAGTGTGGGGTGGTGGAAATGATGATACAGAACCTATGTAAAAATTCTCAAAAAAATTAAATAAGAAATCAGTGAACATATAACAGCATAGCAACAATTATTTTGCATTCATGAGTTGTTGAGTTTTTACTTTTGCTTTGATTTTATAGAACTTAATATTTTTTCTCCTTTTAAAATTTTATTTTTTAAATTCATGGTCTTATGTATCCCAGGCTGGTTTGAACTCATTGTGTAGTGGAGGATAACCTTGAACTTCTGAGTACTGGGACTACAGGCTTGAGCCACTATGTCCAGTTTATGATCTTTCTATAGAATAGAAACAAGAAAACATTATTAAAGAACTGAAAGCCTGAATTGTTATAGATTATAAATATGATTTAAAATAATAAATGGAATGTATCTCTGATAGGGCACATACTCAGCATGCTCAAGGCACCCAGGGTCAATTCTAAGCACCAAAAAAATGAATAAATGAATAAAAGGAAAAAGAACTCTCATATGACTATCATATGCTATTCTACTCTAACATTCAGACTACTGTATACTGTTTTAAATATTTACCCCCTCTCCCACCGCATACTCCCTCTCACCTGTGATTCCTGATGCATTTCCACAACTTTACCCATGGTTCTTGTCTCCACATATAATTCCTGGGGTCAAGTGCCAGTCAAGTGACAACTGACAAGTGAGGGGATAGGTGACAAGAGTCTGTGGAAGACAAAGGTCAGAAAGCAGCTGTAGAGTGCACCAGGGAGCATGCTTTTCAACCCATTGGCAATGGAAGCGTCTTCACACTCACTTGCTATGTGAGAAAAATCAAGTCACAGAAATGTCTCATTATTTGCTCAGAATTCATAGTTAACAGACTTACAAGGCACTGACTTCTCTTTTTTCCCCGATTTCTCAGCCACTCCCAGCCAGGTACCCACAGAGGCGCCATCTCCCACAACAGGTAAGTTCAGTATCTTCTGGTGTCTGGGGAATGAAGTTCTACACTGAAGTGCCCTCAAATGTAGTTCCTAACTTTAAGAGGTATATACTCACAGGCTTAATGGGGCCAGGAAACATTTTGGTGAAAACAATAGGCAGTCTCATAGAAGACAATGGAGCCTCCTGAGCAAGAGGCTAATAACTGGTTCTCTTAGGACACCTGCTTAAAACTGAGATACAATTCACATACCATGTGTCCACTATACAAACACAAACCAACCAACCAACCAACCAACCAACCAACCAATCATGACATGTGTTGGAAAGATTTAGAGCTTCTACATTACTGCAGGCATGGGGTTTGTCAAATAAAGCATATAATTTGAAAACTAGTCTTTTAGTCTCTCTGAAGTTAAACAGAATTATCTTGTGACCCAGTGATTCTGAAATTCTTGGGCTGGTACTAAAAAAAATCAAAAACTTAAAAAGAAAAGAAGATTGAAAACTTATTGTCTTAGTTACATTTTTTATTGTCATGATATTTACATATGCCCAAGGTAACTTATAGAAAAAAGAGTTTACTTGGCCTAACAGTTTCATAGGGTGAGTCTGACTATCACGGTGGGGGGAGTCTGGCAGCAGACAGGCAGGCATGGCACTGTAGCTGTAACTGAGAGTTTGCATTTTGATCTACAAGATGTGGCAGAGAGAGTGAGAGCTAATTGATGTGGGCTTTTGAAGCCTCAAAGCCCACCCCCAGTGACATACCTCCTCCAATGAGGCCACACCTGCTAAACCTTCCCAAACAGTTTCTTCAGTTGGGTAGCAGACATTCAAATATATGAGCCCAATGAGGGGCATTCAAACCACCACACTTAGGTTCACACAAGCTCCTATACTTGAATGCTTATAACAGCATCATTCACACTGCCCCCAAAGTGGATCATTTAAATGCCTGTCAGTTGAGAAACGGTCCAATTCTTTGAAGCCACTGGACTGTTTGAATTTATTCATCTCAGCAGTTGGGCAGTGTGTGCCAGGGAACCTTAGAAAACTCAGATATCTTAGAAAACTTAGATATCTCAGAAGGGGTCTGGAGAGTGGGACCACTTGGGATGAACTGTTCTTATTCTATTTTCTTATAATTTTCCTGTTCAGAACTCTTAGAAGCCTCCAGGAGACCTTCTATCTTACCCACAACCAAGATATCTACAACTAGTAAGTAGGCATTTAAAGCTCAATACAAAAGGGGCACAGGGATGGGTTTCTGTTTCCTACTAGCAAAGTCTGTAGACATTTTTCTTTGAGTCAGAATTTCATGTAGCCTAGGCTGGCTTCAGACCCACTATACAGCGGAGGATGACCTTGAACTTCTGGTTCTCTTGCCTTCACCTCTTGAGTCCTGGGATACCAGGCATGTGCCATCACGCTCAGTTTATGTGGTGCTGGGTATCAAACTTAGGGCTTGATGCATGATAGGCAAAGCACTTAACCAGCCAAGTTATGATTCTGACCTTCATTTATGCATTTATTTTTTTTGTAGAAGGGTCCCATTATGTAACCCTAGATAGCTTCAAAGTTGCTATGTGGACCAGGGCGGCCCCAGATTCATAAAGACCCACTGGCCTCTGCATCCCAAGTTCTGGGATTAAAGATAGGTGTTACCACACCAGGCCCACATTTATGTTTTATATGCACATTATACATATAGCCTAAAGGCGATTTTACATAATTATTTTTATTTAAAAAATACATACAGTATTTTTTGTGCTTTATTATTTATTATTTTTTGTACTTTATTTAGTATTTTATTATTTGTACATACAGTATGGTTTTTTTCAGTTTTTTTTAAATTTTATTTTACAATACTATTCAGTTCTACATAATAGCCACATATACAGTATGTTTTGATCAAAGTCTTTCCTCTACCCAATTCCTCCCAGACAACCTGAGTTTTGACTGAAGTCTGTCCTATGAAAATCAGGTGTGGATAATTTTTTTTCACTTGTGGCATCATGTCACTGCTTAGAAATATCAAATTTTGTAATTTCACATTTTGAATCTCAAGATTAGCAATGCTTAATCTGTACTATTATTGCTAAGTCAACCCATTGTATTATAGTATCAATTCCACTTGATACATGATAAAATCAACTAACAATGCTTAATCTGTACTATAAGTCAACCCATTGTATAATAGTATCAATTCCACTTGGTAGATGATAACGTCTACTCACAGCTGTTGAGATTCTTTCCAGAGGTCCCTTATACAATAAGTGCTATATGGGGAAGTCAGTCTGGGCAGCCTGACTCTATGGTTTGTATTCTTGTTAAATGCCATGGACTTCTGCCTCACAAACACATGAGAACACGTTTGTCTCCAGCAGGGGCAATGTTTTCATTTGTTTACACTTGGCCATTTTTTTTCATTCTTAGAGAAGTCTATGAATATCACTGTCTCTCCAGAGGGATCAAGCCCTCCATTTGGTAATAAGTGGTCCTGTCCATTCCACTTCCTTTTGTATTCCATCTATTCATTCAGAGCAGACTATTTTCCCTGTACATGGAATTTGTAGATCTGTTCTCTTGGGACCTGATGCATAAAACATCAAGAGGAGTAGAATATTAGCATATGGAATTCAGAAGTGATCAAGAAGATTAAATGGGAGGGTTGAAATTTTCCCAATAGTCAAATAAGGACATTCCCTCTCTCCCTCATTCTCTTACAGTTATGATCTTTTATAGGCCAGCAATATAACCAGGTGTTGGTTGTCTGAGGAGGGCTTGTACTGGGATTCTAGGAAGGGATCTATGAGGGTATCACTGGATAAAGAATTGGGCTTATTCACTTCTGACCCTTGGTGGGGATGGAAGGACCTTATGGGAAGGCAATAAGCATCTGAACTGTTGGAAGATAATAGAATCTCAATCAGGGATATGGAGTGGGGCCTAGAGACAAGCCCTTTTAGTATGTTTTCATCTTTCTTCTTTTGTTTAGGTTTTTCCCGTCAGCACTATGTCAAGGGGAATCTGGTCCGGATATGCCTTGGTGCCATGATTGTGATGTTCCTGGTGGGGCTTCTGGCAGAGCATTGGCACAGTCGGAAAAAATGCCAGCCACACAGGATCAGAGCTGTGCAAAGGCCACTCCCACCCCTCCCACTGGCCTAGACATAACATGATTGGTAGGATAGATAGGGGTTGACTCGAGGTTCATCAACATTAGAGCCCCAGACATGGATACACTCAAGAATGTGTGTGGAGAATGAGAGCAGAGGCAACAAGGTAGGATGGCGGTCCATACGCCTTCTTGGTGTTTGATCAAGCAGTTGAGCCAATGTCTACTTTGCTCCAAGAACTCTACCCGTGATGGAAAAATCTAGGGGAAGTCTCTTTCCTGATACCTTGTGCATTGTGGATATCATAATAGGCCTGTGTAATGGCATTTCTTCAAGCTTCTCCAACGTGGATTCTAGGTTGATTTACCTGGCTTACAGAGCTGACCTGTTCCATCCTTTACATGTCCAGTGTTCTCTGGTAGTTTGTGCACCTCTGTGGTACTCCATAGATTTAGCCTTTACCCTAACCCCATCTTAAGTCACAGTTGGATAAATCTTTTACTTTTTAGAATGGAAATCTGTTCTCCAGAAAGTAGGCTAGGGTGTTACTTTTCATTAATATATAATAATCTGTACGATCAGCATAGTCTTTTTCTTGTTTACAGCAGATATATTTCAAGACTCCAAATGGATGCCTATGAGTACCAAATCCTGTACACATGTTTTTCCTACATATATTTTGGTATTTTGACACCATTAAAATAAGTATCTGACCAGAATCTCTGTGACATTTGATCTGCTAAACAAGATGGCTACTACATCCTCATGACCAGGCAGTCAGTGTATATACATCCAAAAGTTTGATTCATGTACTGTAATGTGATAGTACAGGATGACTTGAGAGTTTATCCTGCTACACACAATTTGAATATTATAATTTATTTATGGAATTTTTTCCACTTAATATTTTCAACCTAAGATTGATCCCATGTGATGGAAACCATAGAAAGCAAGACTACACAGAGGGAGGCACTCTCAAAAACAAAACAAAGCACATTTATGGTTTCCTTCATATTAGAGTCCTAACCTTACCTGAAAGGCCAGAATAGTCAACTCTAGAGAGATTGGAAATAATTATTTCCAGAGGCTGAGAAGGATGGTGGAAGGGAATGCTGGAATTACTGCTTGATGAGTTTGGGATGGTAGATTTTTAGTGTGATGAAGATTGTTTTGGAACTAGATAGAGGTGATTATTTTCAAACATTGTCAGTGTGCTAAGAGCCATTGAATAGTTTACTTAAAAATTCGGTAAGGCAGCTGAGAAAACTTTGGAGTGTCTATTATCCTAGTACTTGGAAGGAGAGACAGGAAGATCTTGAGTTCAAGACCGGCATGAGTACCTATTTCTAAAACAGATACAGTTTTGTGACCAAGATAACCATAATATACTGTCTATTTAAAGAGCACAGAATGATTTTTAAACGGTTTCAACATAAAAAGGTATATTACATAATGTATATGTGTGTACCTCATAAAATGTGCAATTTTTGTTATGGTGCTCATTAAATATTTATTTAGGGAAAAGATAATTTACATAAGATAATGTCTTACACACCCAAAAATCTTAAGAGGAAAACCCTTTTCTTTGGTACTCATCATCTCTACCTGGAGTAATGTCTCCAAGGAAACACGGTATTATATGGGAAATACTTGTCATTTTGCTGTCAAGTCCGGGCATCCAGCTAGGGGCTGGTTCCTTCCTGGAAACTGAAAATCCTATTTGCTGGTATTTTCAGTCTTCAGATTAAAGTATGTATTTCTTAGAGACAATGGAAAGGGTGGCTGGCTAGCTAGTTACCATATATAGAGATTGCTATTGGGATTTTTTGAGCTTATTTTGTGGTGTTGTAGTTGGAACTTAAGGCTTCCCACATGGGGCAAATGGATGTAACTGGAAAAAATCATCCTAAGCAAGGTAACCCAGACACAGAACGACAAACAGTATATACTCACTCATAAGTGGATATTAGATGTAAAGCAAAGGATAACTAGGCTACAATCCACAACCTCAGAGAAGCTAGGAAAAAAGGAGGATCCTAAGAGGGATCACCCCAGGAAGGGGAAATAGTTAAGATCTCCTGGGTCAACTGGGAGGGGAATAGAGGAGAGGGGATGGGCATATGAGGGCTTGGGATGGCTGAGGATTGGGAAATATGGCTTCATTGGAACAGAAGTCCATAAGCTCTGCTTATTTCCTCCAGGAAACCCCTTACCTATTCAATCTCACCAAGTCCTTGTGTCCCTCCCTAAAATGCAAACATAGATATACTACAACGCCACTGAATTGCTGAAGTGGACAGCATTATGGAAGGATGATCTTGCTATATGCCTTACCAAAGTACTCACAGCGAGAACTTCCTTCCCGGTTAACAATGTGAATGGATCCAAAAACATGCATATGCATGGTATCTGTAGTAGAGTAAAGACTTATTTTCTCAGAAGTCAGTAATGGGCTGAGGCTGGTGATCCAGGTAAATCAGTGCCATGAGAACAAACACCACTTTGCTTGCTCACCTCCAGACATTTATAACATTCATGTAGATGATAGGGATCCCTCATGCCATGTCTCAGTGTTGGGTATGGTTTGTAGATGAGTCTGAGAGTGTAACATAGGATATACATCAAGAAGATGAATTAAGACCCTGATTAAAGGGTTGGAGAGGTGTTTCAGCTCAGAGTTACATGTTTCAGGGAGTTACAAGTGCCTGCTGCTTTTGAAGAGGACCTGAGTATGATTCATAACACCCAGTTCAAATGGCACAATTCTTGCCTCCACAAGTACTTGCTACATGTGTACCTGCACATATAGATACAAATACACACAACCATGAAAAAAAAAACCACTGGTTAAAAAAAAAGCTTATGGTTGGGGAGGTCACAGCCTCTAGTGTGTATCCTGCTATTAGCTAAATGAGCTGTCCAATTGCCCTCTAAGTTTTAAAGTTTATTCTTGTAGATCTAGACTGCTCTTAACCTGGGTCAGAGAAGCTTCTTGGGTTGCACATGAATGCACACACATGCAAACGCCAGATTCACATGGGGATGTAACTCAATGATAGACAAAGTCCATAGCTACTGTGACCCACATAGCATGGATCTTAAAACCCTCACTGGGGTGGCAAGATGATGAATAAAGGAAAGATAGACACCCATGCAGAAAACCTGGGATCAGATGAATGTCTGCTACCACCGGAGGGTAAAAACTACTTCCAGCAACCCAGATCATCAGTGTGTAAATGAGGTATAGCACAAGGAGAGAGACTGGCAGGTCTTGACAGGTGGTCACTGTAGACAAGCAGTTTCAGGTTGTAAATGTGATGGTTAACATTCAATGTCTTAATTACCATGCTTGACAGATAAACAAAAACATCCCCCTAATATGTAAGCTTGTAGCTTGTACAAGCTTTACCCTAGCGGCCCACTTCCCTTTTCCCCAGGACATTGAAGACTGCTCTTTAATTGCAAAATTTGCTGTTCTTGCAAGACAGTTAAGTCAGAAGGTTAACTGCTCTTTCTGCTTTTGTAACCAAGCTTGCTTACTCTGCAAAATACAACGTAACGTTGTGGTCTTTGCCTTTATAAGGCCTAGACTGATATGACTCAAGGCTGCATTTTGGGAGTGCTCTCAGGTGCAGTCCCGAAACCAATCAGCCCAGGTGCCAGTATTTAAATAAAAAGCCTCTTAAGATATTAAAATATGTTCATGGTGAGTCTGAGTGACCCCAGACTCATGAGAGTAAACATCCAGGAGGAAAAACCTGCAGTTGGTAGTCTTCACACACACTTCTCACTCAACTGCACTTTGACTCTTCAGGAAAGCTTTGCCACCCCTCTTTTGCCTCACCTGGGTGAGTAAGCCTTCGCTAATCCTGTGGGGCTGAGGCCCTGGAGTCCTGGACATGGCCATGCCTTGGTCAGTAATACACATTCAGTCAGGCTTTTGCTCTCTTAGGGCTTCCTCCACTCCCTACACTTAGCTGTGCAAGGCCTTGCTTGATCCCCAGCGCTGCCATCAAAACCTAAAAGCAGAACCCAGCATCCACGGGTGGGGGCTTTAGAAATAGGAGCAGTCAAACAACTGCCCCGTGCAATTCCTGTTGTGTATCCTCTACTGTTGTCTAGCAATTTCTTCTTGGAGGGAATCACTTTAAGGGGCAGGGTGGTCTAAAAGGAGGCGAAACGTCCCACCCTGTGGGGTAGATCCTTAAGCTCAGGAAGTATGCAAGCCAATGCTTCAGAAAGACTCTGAATCTGACCAGATATACTAGGGCCCTTCTTCTCCAAGCATGCACAAGTCATAAAGATGCTAAGAGACGCTCTCAGGCCAGACGAGACCAGCTGCCTGCCAGAGACTCTCCAACCTGTTGAACTACCTGCAGGTTGTGCATCATGCTCCAGGTTGTCAGTTTTCTTGAGTTATCACCCACCCTGGGGTGGATTTTGGTGATGCAGACATCTGAGTCAATGCTGCTTCTGCAAAGCAACCCCAATAAATCTCATTGGTTCACCAAGTTGGATTTTTGTAGTATCCATAGTTTGATCTGTCTTTGGTTCCCTATCTAGTGGTGTATAGATCAAATCTACCCAGGAATGGTGTCACATATTACCCTATGATTTCTTTTCAATTTTGTGGGAACCCATTAGTAAACAGGACTTTACAAATGCTTTCACCTTTATTTCTCAATAAACCCGTGATATAAACATTTCACATGTAACATTGTTCAGTGACTTGTGTGGAATAAAGGATAAAGACATTTAGCCCAGCTACCAACAGATCAGAGAGGGTGACCAGAGGACCTTCATCCACACCTTCAAGGCCCATTACTCATTTGGAGGGTAGAGACACTGAGTGGCCTCAAAAGATGAAATGAGGCAAAGAAGATCCCTTTCTCTTAGGATCTGATCGGTCGTTGTTAATGGTCAATTGTGGATGGCTCTTTTTCATTTCTTGGATCAGCTTCTGGATACTCGGGTTAGCGTCATCAAATTTCAACCTAGGTCACAACCAGGGGAGAAAAATGGTTGTTGCTTCAGTGACATTCATTTAAAATTTCCACATGCCTTAACTGTCTCATGGGTCACTTTAACACTATACTGCAAGGTAGAACTGCATATTGATATTTTAAATTTTACTTGAGTGCATGGTATATGCATATGTGTCCACATATGTGTTGGTGGACTAAACTCCCGTGGCTGCATCTAGAGGCCAGAGGTTGTTATAGGGATGTCTTTCTCAATCAATTCTTTATCCTACTGTCCCCATCCTGATTTTATTTTTTTGTGTTTGAGTGTTTGGCCTGCATGTATTTATGTGCACTACATGTGTGCCTGGTGCCTGTGGGGGCTCAGAAGAGGCCAGTGAATCCCTGGAATTGGAGTTACAGATGGTTGTGAGTCACCATATGGGTGCTGGAAATAAAACCTGGGTCCCCTGAAAGGGCAGCACATGCTTTCAACTGCTGAGTCCTCTGTCCACCCCCGCCCCAACTATCTTGCCTGTTTTTTTTTTGAGTCAGACTCTCTCACTGGCATCCTGAAATTCACCACTTTGATTAAACTAGCTGGTCAGTGAATCTTCCTGACTCCACCCCCAACTACTGGAGTTATAGACCTGTACGGCCTAGGGCTTTCATGTGGGTATTGGTGATTCAAACTAAGGTCCTCATGTTAGCACAGCAAGAGTTTTACACACTAAGTTAACTTCCTAGCCCCAGCATATTGGGTCTCATTAGCCTATGCTAGCCTCAAACTCACTCTGTAGCTGGGGATGGTCTTGCCTTTCTGATCTTCCTACCTCCATTTTCCAAGTTTACTGCCACGCCAGTTTTATGCAGTTCTGAGGATGAAATTCAAGGCACACAGCAGGCAAGTACAACTGAATTACACACTCAGCCTGCATATTGATTTATTGGGGGAAAAGTATCTATCTGTAGTGATAAAGACACTGCAGAGCCATGGATCCTTCAGTCATGACTGTACTGTCTTTTGAATCAGTGTCTCTGACTGAAACAGGAGCTCGTAGATTGGCTAGATTAAGCTGTTTAAGTGCTTGGGACCTGCCTGTCTCTGTGACCTCAGTTTTGGAGAGGCAAACACACACCTTCATACCTGGCATATATGTGGGTTCTTAGGCCCCCCTGCTTGGATAGCAGCCACTTTACGAAGTAAGCTATCTCCCCAGCCACTTCTTTCCTTGGTGCTCTTTTGAAAGAGCACCTCAGGCTGTAGTCTAAGAGTGCTTGAAATTCAGAATGTAAGCCCAATTGTGGCAATCTTATCACAACCTCCCAAAATCCAGAAATCAGGGCTGAGCCATCATACCAGGTTCCCACTATGCTAGAGACACCATGTTAGACTTGCAGTTTACTCTCACTAATAAGACAAACGTCTAACAATTACAGCTTCTTGGTCTCCCATGCAGTGTTGACTTCATTATCCGACCCAAGTTTACCTATCAGTGCAACAGAAAGGTTAAGGAGAAGGTTGTTAAGAATGACCACTGGATGTGGTGACCCACGCTTTTAATCCCAGTGCTCAGGAGGCAGAGACAGGCAGATTTTTGGGTTTGAGACTAGCCTAGTCTACAAAGTGGGTTCCAGGACAGTTAGGGCTATACCGAGAAATCCTGTCTTGAAAAATTAAAAAGAAATATTTGGTGACCAAATGTCAACGGATAAAGCTGATTGCCAGATGTCAACAGTGAACCATTTAGTAGCACTGGGTGTCGTCTCACTTCCACCAAAACCACCACATAGGAAACAATATATATGAAATAGGAGATAGGACCACACCTGAGTGTTTGAAGGGGGCAAACGTTATGTTTCAAGTCTTCACAGAATGTCTTGACTGCATCAGCTCCCAAGTTGTTCTGAGACAGGTCGAGAGTGTTCAGGCTCTTGTTGTTTCTGAGAGTCTCAGAAAAGTCTTTGCAGTTGTTTGGAGTCATGGAGCATCCATACAGCCTTGCAGACAAAATACAAACCTTAACTCATTGTGTCTTACCCAGCACTGGATTCCTGTATTCTTCAGCAGTCACCTTCCAAGCAAGTCTTGCTTGCTGGTACAATAGTGGCAGGACAGTTGTGGGAGTTACCAATAGCTTTCTGATTGGATTTGAGGCTGCTACAGATGAGGCATTTCTGGTAAACATAGTTGAAATTTCCCTGGTGGGGAACCTGCTATTAGTTCACTAAACAGTCATGTTGTCAAACCGTCCAAGAAATATTTATGTTTATAACTACAGATCTGTGTTGCTCTCAAGTTTAGCCAGAGAAGCTTCTTTTTACAGTGAGTATGGCTAATAAGGAAACTTATAACTGGTCTCAATGCTGAGAATAAATGAAGTGCTCAGCTGTGGAGGGTCATTTGCATCAACCTCTCTCTATTCAAGGCTTAGGAAACATCTTGTAAGAGGTAGATAGACTAAGAGCTGGAGCATGGAGAGGATCAACGTGAAAGGCTGTCATCTGGACATTGCATGACTATTGCACACATGAACTCACAGCAAACGTAGTGACCTGTACAAGACCTGTACAGATCAAGACAGTCAAAATTCCAGCATGGATGAGGGAGGGCCTCCAGAGTCCCCATCCAACTGATGGAAAGAGAATCACTTTGGAGATGAAGACGTGGAAGGTTGCTGATGTCTCCACACTCATGTTCACATGATCAATATTCACTGGACTAAGGGTGATAATTTAATAATAAAAAATAGTAATGATAATACTATTATAACAATAACAATAATAAAAGAGAACATGAAGTTGGGAAGAAGATGGGTTAGGTCGTCTCAGGAAAGACTTGGGGGTAGTGGAAAGATGGATATGAACCAAATACATGGTATACATGTATGAGAATTTCATTGAATAAAAATATTATGTATTTAAGCCATAGCTCATTAATTCAACCAATGCTATGATCATTATCCTGTATGACAGGCACACAGTTGCAAGCACTCAACAGTGAGCAACAAAAGCTTCTGCCCTCAGGGCAACAAAATAGTGTACTTTGTAGTATAACATTTACAAGGAAAGATTATGAAAGGAAAGAAGGGAGTATCTGGGAATGCCAGATCAAGGGCTGTGGATAGTATGAGAGAGTGAAGAGAAAGAATTGTAGCAGTTAGGGTCTAGAGAGATGGCTCAGAGGTTAAGAGCACTGACTGCTCTTCCAGAGGTCCTGAGTTCAATTCTCAGCAACCACATGGTGGCTCACAACCATCTGTAATGAGATCTGGTGCCCTCTTCTGGCATTCATGCTGTATACATAATAAATAAATAAATCTTAAAAAAAGAATTGTAGCAGTTAGATTAGTAGATCTCCAGGATAGGGAAAGGGCCTAAGGTTGGCTTACCAGTGTTGTGTGAAACAGTATCAAACTGAGCATGTTGTACATGTGTATAATCACACACCATTTGGAAGGCCAAGACAGTAGGTTGGATAGATTGATGCAAGCCTAGGGTGAGACCCCATAAGCAAGCAGAGAAGTCAGGGCAGGTCAAGGTAACAAAGCAGAGCATAATAGAGCAAAATATGTACATGATGTATACAAAGCATAGCATCAAGACAGGCAGCATCAGTGACCCAGAGAAGGTCGTAGAAGAGGAGGTCATAGGCAGAGGCCAGCCCACAGAAGATGCTCAGATCACAGCTAGATTTTGCTTGGACCGAGACAGAAGCCACTGATGGCTTTGAGCAGAGGGATGATGTGAGTGATATAAAAGTGACCATAAAAGTTATTCAGCGGGACTGGAGTTTTAGCTCAGTTGGTAGAATGAACAAGGCTCCAGGTTTGATCACCAGTACCACATTAGACTGGGCATGGTGGTGTATACCAGTGGTCCCAGCACTTCAGAGTATCAGAAGTTAAAAGTTATTTTCTGAAACACAGTGAATTTGAAGCCAGCTTGGGATACTGGTGGGGGAGGGCTGGTGAGATGGATTGGTGGATGAAGGTCAGGCCTGATGACCTGCATTTGATCCTTAGGATCCACAAGGTAGGAGGAGAGGACCAGTTCCCATTTGTTGTCCTCTGACCTTCACACTTGTGTTATGGCATGCTCTAGCTCCCTTCCCCACAAAATAGAGAAGTGTAGTTAAAAAAACTTAAAGTTTAAGAAGAATACCCACAGGAAATGAAGAGGTCAGAATGAAGCCTTGTGAAATCAACACAAGCTCCTAGATGTTGCTATGTTCGAATTCTAGATAACTGGAAGAGAGTGCCAAGGTTTCAGAATAGACTGGACTCTAAAAGAGGAATGGAGAGAGGATATCACACAAAACGAGGAAATGATCAGTTTGGAGGGATAGTTTATACTGAAGAGTTTAGGTAGGGGAGAAAGATCAATTCCATTTTGGACAAAGACCTCAATGAACTCCAAGAAAGCAGGAAAATGGGTATGTTCAGTACAGGAAAAAGCATTCCTCCATCTGGAATTGTCAACTGTGCAGGAGACAGAGACAAGGTACCACAGAAATGATCAAGTGATGTGTGCATACGTGGGCATACACACAGTGTTACCTGTATAGGACACTAGCTCAGGCCATGGGCTAAGTTTAGTCCATGATGTCGAATGGGCTCCACATAGCAAGCACTGAGCTCATGGCTTGGCAGGTGTTTGACAATGATATTTTTTTCTTTATTGTGATAGCCATGTTTATAGCAGACAGACCTCATCTTATTTCCTAGAATGCATGAGTGAGATGATGCACAAAGGAGTTAGGGCTGACTGATGTGTAGCAGTTTCCTCAAAGATAAAACATCTTGTCTTAGAGGGAAGTTCATAAACACAGGATGTTAGCAAAGAGGTGAAGCATGATGCTCTGATAGGGTTGCTGAATGATTTCATCCTGAAGTTCCTTAAGCTCAGAAATAAAGCTCAAAAGCTTTAGGGAGCCCCTGGAACTGACAGATATGCTAGGTCCTCTCCCCTCACTATGCATATATTAGCAGTAAGGGCTGCTAGAGACACCCTCAGACCTGCTGAGCTGCCTGGAAGAGACATCCTCCAGCTTGTACCACCTATACAGGTTTGCAGCATGCTTCAGGTTTCTAGCTTTCTTGAGCTACTTCCCCTGCTAGGATGTGGCTGTTTTTGAGTCATTGCTGCTTCTGCAAATAACCCCTCACCTATATTCCTGTAAGTGACCCCAATAAACCCGCTGGTTCACTGAGTTGGCCTTTGATGGTGTCCTCACTTTGGTCTGTTATCGGTTCCTTACCTTTCATGATTAGATGCTGGTTCCCATCTCCCCAGGAATAGTGACACACAGCAGATGGGTAAGTGTTCATTTCTGCTGGTATGCCAACAGGGTATTTTATGCAATCCAGGGCCACAGCTATACTAGGCAAGCACTAACCACTGAGCTACACACCTATTCCCCAGAGGGCTGTCAACCACTGATGCCACCACTCTTCTGCCAGCAGGTTTGTGCCACAAATCACACAGTGGCTGCTGGTTCCCTCCCTATAATCCTGAAGATGACAATTCAGGGTTCTCACCAGCCTACATTGCAATCATGATGGACTCTTAGAAGTAATGATGCCTCCCCTACCTCCTGGGAATTTAGAGGCATTTCTTGGTTTCTGGGGAAGAGAGATAACATTTTCTTCAGTGATGCAACAACTAGTAAGGAGTTACTTACAGGAGCATGGGCATCTTATCTATGGCCAGCCCAGGTGATTAAAAAAATACTTAACTTGGGGTGGAGAGAGAGATCTGTAGTTAAGGCCCTTGCTGCTAAGCCTGATGTTCTGGATTCGAACTCAAAATCCCACATGGTGAGAAGAGAGAGAACCAACCCCTTCATGCTGTCCTTTTGATCTCTGTTCCCCAATCATAAGACACACAGACTAAAAATGTGATACAATACTCAACTGACTTGACTCAAGCTCTCTGTATTGCTCCTGAAGGCATCTGCTACACTTGAGAACTCCTTTGAGGTACAGATTACAGTTCAACAAGACATGACTCACCACAGACTTTTCAAGTTACTCTGGGGTTCCTTCAATGCTTCACACAGAAACCTTGTACCTGGGGTTCTGATACAATTCTGCCCCAGATCCAAGTGCTCTAGACTCAATGCCTGGCTAAGCATCTTTGAGAGATGGCGGCAGCCTTCGCTGGTGATGTTACAGGACCACAGTCTGGAAAACCACATGCACAGGGACAAAAATCAGGAACAAAGGAACCCATTAGTTCATTCTGGGATGATACCCTCAAACCACATCCTTCTACCTTGAGCCATGGTTTCAGTTAAGCTTAGAGTTATTGGAATAAGTGAGGACATTAGAATGAAATCATAAAGTGGGTTTCCATATGGGTTTGCAAAAAAAAAATCCTTAGTGTTATTTACTGTCTTGATCCTCTTTTCTGTCCCACTTTCCCATTCCACTTCTATAGAGAGGTTGGAGAGTGAATATGATAAAAATACATTGTGTACATATATGAAATTCTCAAAAAATTAAGAAAATAAAATTAATTGGTATGAGAGGGAACCTCATGCCTGCTACTGTCAACCTAGGCAACTACCTGTGGCTAGTAGAGGGCAAAGACTCAAAGAAGAGAGTCTATAACACTTCTTCATTAAATGGATACACAGTTTTCAACTGCCTTTTAAAGACTTATGCTCATAGGTAAATGCAGCTCTCATCCCTCAACAAAGAAAACATTAAAATTATAGAACCTCATGGATGAGGGCATATATCAGTGATAAGTTCCTAGCAGGGTGCCTGTACCCATTAGGTGCTTAATGAATGCTGATAATTGTTATTTCATGGCTGTGTTTGGTTATCTCGGAGGGTAGTGACTTTTTCTGTGGTGAATTTTTTGTCAGATAGGGTCTCACTCTGTAGCTTAGGCTGTGATCCTCCTGCCTCTTGACTTCTAAATGCTGGTTTACAGGCATATGCCATCATGCCTGGACTGATGATAGTGCCTTCTAACATAATTTGGCTGTAAATTCAAGACAGGGCTAGTTAGTAGGTAGGTTCCTCAAGGCTTTGGATCCCAGTGGTGGGTATTTACACAGTGTATTGTTGGGGAGTTCTTTCCTTCCATCTATCTCTAACCATGAACTCAATATTTCATCACATTTAAGTAACCAAGTAGGCATCATGGATGCTCACAGGTATAACAAAGATTAAAAATATAGGAAACTCTGAAACTCCCCTTCCTTCTCCCCTCCTCCCTCTCTTTCATGGTGTTGAAAATGGAACCCAGGACCTCGTACACAGATTGCATTATTTCTTTATTTTATTCTTTGGTCAACTTGACAGGAGCTAGAGTTGTCTGGGAAGAAGATACCTCAACTGAGAAAGTGCCTCCACAAGACTGGCTTGTGGGCAAGTCTGGAGGGCATTTCCTTGTCTAATGGTTGATGTGGGAGGGCCCGGCCCACCCTAGGTGGTGTCCATCATGGGCATGTAGTCCTGGGCTGTATAAGAAAGCAAAGTGAGCAAGCCAGTGACAGCACCCTTCCATGGCCTCTACATCAGCTCCTGCCTCAAGGTCCTGCCTCCACTCTACTTCATGATGGACTACAAGATGTAACAGGAAATGACCTGTCCTCCCCAGGTTGCGTTTTTGTCATGGCATGTATCTCAGCAAAAGGAAGCGAATGAGAACAAACTGTGCTGGCGGCTCACAATAGAGCCAGTGTTTCAGTACTGCTAGTGATCGCTTGGTTATCCAGAATAGCAGGGTTGTCAATCTAAAACAATCTTTGCAGAGTGGCCAGTGCAGCCCCATTACTCTTTGGAAATTAATTCTATGAATCTTCTCTTTGCAACAGTCAGAGACCACTGAAGACCACCACAGCCAATCAAAATGCAGAGTTCTGGAGCCCTGTTCTAATGGGTACATCTTCCGCACACTCCTGCACCTGAGGCTCAGGGAAGAGCACAGAAGAGGTGGGAAATATTCAAAGAGGCAGGGGTTCAGGGAGTTGCCTCTGAGATTGTCTCTCCTAGGAATGTCAGAAGCTACACCCATAAAGTCTCACTAGCACGACTGCCCAAACATGAGCTGAATAAGGGTGATATTAATGGACAGGCAAAACTGGACAGGGAAAAGCCCATGAGGCCTCAACCCTACACAAAGAACAATAGGCAACTGAGAAAAGCTAGGAGCAGGAGAGGTTGTCTATCCCTAGGGACTACCAGTTGGTTGTCCAGTGCCAAGTGGTCAGTCCTAAAAACATATCTATAAGTGACATTATATGGTTTCAACTGGTTATGTTTAGGAATATATATATATATATATGCAGTAACAATTAGTGAAAAGAGTAAATTTAATTAGTAAATTTAATTAGTAAACAATTAGTGAATTTTCAGGAGAGTGGGAGGGATGTATGGGAAGGTTTGGAGGGAAGAAAGGGAAGAGAAAAATGTTGTAATGATATAATCTCAAAATTAAAAAAATTATATTAAAAAAGAAAATGAATCCTATAGATTCCAGGATGAATACCAGGGTCATATTGAACTTGTTGACAAGTTGATTCCACCCCTACCCAACCATGTATACTTTGTGTTCCATAGTGTTAAGAAGAGATTTGAAGAGGAAGTCAAGCTGGGCTTGGTGGCACATAACTTGGGAGTCTAAGGCAGGAGGATTGTTTTGAGTGAGATTCTGTCTCATAAAAATACAGAAACAATGTAAGAGCTGGAGGATGGGGAGAATGCTCTGAAATAGGATCTTCTGGACAAGGCACGGCTGTGGCACACATGAAGTCACAGCACCTGTGGTCACCCACAGAAGACCAGCTCAGCTAAAAATCTTGCATCTATGGGAGAGGGTTCCTGAGGCCCTTCCCCCAGCTAGAGGATATTGGTAGTTGATGGCCGTTGTGAGAGGGAGAGTCACTGTCCTTTGGGAGCTGTCTACTTATAGGTTGTCCATGCCCCAAATAGATGATCCCACACATGCGCGCATGTTGGCAGTACTAACTGGGCTCAGTGGGTCATACATTACAAAAAATTAACAGAAGAACAAAAAAAATCCAGGCATGGTGGCACATCCTTAAAACCCAGGTGCTAGGTAGGTGGAGGATCAAGAGGATCCTCTGTATAGAGTGAGTTCAAGGCCAGCCTGAGATATGTAAGACATCATCTCACACAAAAACAAAATGGAAATCAAATCTCTCTCTCAATTCACTATATAACATTAACATCACATATTCATATTCTAAAATTGTAGGAATAATGAAGTCAGGGCTTTACTCATGCTATATATAACTGTCAGCATTAGGATGCACCCCCAGCCAATGCCATTTCTTATGTCACTCTTACCTGGAAAGTCATTAGCATATTTCTGGTGGTTAGAATAATCATGAATTACTTTCATATGTATCCTACTTAAGCACATGCGCGCACGCACGCACACACACACAGCCCCCCAATGTCTGTAGGCAGTGACTTACACCAGGGTCTGTAGTTTACACTCGGGATAGCTTAAGCTTTCACACAGGACTTTCACTCCATTATCTCCAAGAACGTTCTTGGCCAGATTGAGGTGTGTCAGAGCCTGGCTGACCATCAAAATGGAAGAGATGTCCTTGCAACAGGCTTCAGTGAGGCGACAGTTCTCCAACCTGCATAGGAATCACACACAGGATTGGCTCTCCTAACAACCAGTCTGGGAAGGGAGAGGCTCACAGAGCCCCACCATTTATCTCTTAACTGCTGTCCATGGATAGACTTTAGGAGAAGGAGAATTACTATCCTGACTTGGGTCTCCTCCGCTGAGCCCACCAGGCTTCAACACACAGCTTCAAACTCACAGACTCACAGATGGCCCTGTTTAATCTTGGTGGTCACAAAACAAAATAAATAGGTATAAATGAGAGAGATTGGTCAGGAGGATAGACTGGGAGGTGGGCATGAGAGTGTCAGTATGCACGGTACACGTGTATTTCCAAAACTGTAAAAAAAAAAAAAAATCCCACCTAAACAAAACCCTCCAAACCAAACCAAACAAAAAATCATACAAGCTATTAAAATGGAAGAGGACATTTTCAGCTGACTCCAGAAGGTAAAATCCTCAAGTTCTTGTTGATTCCATCACACAGTCGTGATCACATGAGGGATTTAGAATGAAGAATACAATCATAAGACCTTCATAAGACCAGCCAGCCAAAATCCGAGCCTGGATGAGGGAGGGGCTCATGTTTCCACCCCACAGCTGAGGAGCTATTAGCAGTTGATGGATGCTGGGGGGAGGATGAGTCAAATTTTCTTCAGGGATGTGGTTCCTGAGAGGTGACCCATGCTCTAGTAGATTGTCCAACTCCAGTGTACAGTAAATAAACTCAGTGGGTTTAAGCAAAGAGCACGTGAAGTTAGGAGGGAATGGTGACAGGATGGAGGGAATTCAGAGGAGAGAAAATAGGGAATGAAATTTATCAAATGACGTGTGTGTGTGTGTGTGTGTGTGTGTGTATGCATGTATAAAATTCTCAATAAAAGAAGAATGAGAAGAGTAAGATGCTTGATGCAAAGTCAAAAACCCAGAAGCAGGTATCTGCATAGGTGGACTCAAATGGACTGCCTGGTAAGTGTGGTGTCAACCATGTCTCTCCTCTCTACAGCTCAGATTCCAAAGAGATGCTCCGCAGGAAGAGAGGAGATACTTACGACACCCTCTGCAGTGTGCTGTTCGGTTGCTTCCAAGTCTTACACATCAGCCTGGCACCCTTGTCCAAGAGTTCATTGTCTGTGAGGTCCAGACATGTTAGAGATTGTCTGACTTTGATGGCCTGGAAGAAGTCATCCCATTTCTGAATACCAGTAGGATAAGAACACAGGCTGCGCGAGAAACGAGAATGAGTATGTTCTGAATGGTCCAGAGAATGATGTACAATAGCTGCTCTTCCAGTTGAGCAAGTTCAGTAGGTGTATAGTGAGTCAAAGTAAAAGAATAAGTTGCAAGATACAGCAAAACATCAAATCAGGCTTGTGAAAAGCTAACAGAAACTGACTGAGGCTAGTTAGGGTGGTCAGATTGTTTCTGATCAAGCCTGCTCTCCTTGGTTGATCTTCCCATGGATAAACGAGTTTTCTTTCCCATTGTAGAAATGAATGTTTTACTTCCTAGTTGTTCAAGGGCACAATGTGTCTACTCTTGGGCTGTTTTGTGGTCTCCCTCTCTCGGTTGAGTACGAGAATATGGTCTAGTTGCCTAGGTTCCCCAAGTTTCATTCTCTCTTACACAATTTTTTTTTACCTAGCATGCCTTTTATACAGCCCTCATGAAGCAGAGGCAGGCAGATCTCCATGGGTTCCAGGCCAGTCTAGTCTACATAGTGAGTTCTAGGCCAGTCAGAACTACACAGTGAAATTCTGTCTCAAAATTTTATTCTTTTAATGTTTCATACACATTTATGTCACTGTGTGACCTCAAACTTACAGCCCTCTTAACTCTGTCTCCTAAGTCTCATGTGACAGATTTTTATTATCTCCATTTTTTATGTTGAAAATAAGTTATATCTTTACTTTGAATGTTTAAAGTTGATAACTGAGATATCTGTCACGCAGGTAAAAAGTACTAAAGAGTCTCTCTGAGCCTACACCATAACTATGTAACTAAATTAAATCAAGGTATTGGCATGTTATGTAGATTGATATTTACTTCCAAAAATTACATACATTGAACTTACATAGAATTTCCTTTCATTTTAGGTATTAGCTTATTCACTTACAACCAAAAAATAAATAAAAATAAAAATTGAGTCTCAAATATTCAAGTCATAGCTTTCCCTCCCAGATAATCCACTCAGGAAAAGAAAAAAAGGGTCATTTGCCATGGATGGTATTGACAGAAGTTATAATTTGTCTCATGACTTGTTTTACCTCATCTCCAAGTCCTTATGGGATTCATGTTAAGAAGATTTATTCAAATGGGTGAATATCACATACCAAGGGAAGGTAGGGGCAAAGTTTGTGGTCTTACATTGTGTTCCTGCTGCTGGTTCAAGTGGTCATGTTAGGATCCACGGATCACAGGATGGGGGTGGTGGTATCACCAGCAGAGAACATCTTAATCAAGGGTGATGCCTGAGGTGGGCTTAGCTAATGCTCTGAAGAAGTCTTTCTTTGTTTGCAAGATAGGGGTCTTCAAGCTTTTGTTCTGAATCATGACCCAAGAAGAATGTAACTACAACCATAAGCAAATGATCTGATAGGGTGGTTACTCAGACTCTATAGAGGTTTCTTGGTCACAGGGTTGTCATATATATTTTTACACACTTACACACACACACACACACACACACACACACACACACACACACACACACACTTTGTCCATATTCTGGTCCATGTGTCCTAAGTGGTGGTATTTTTTTTGAAGAAAAGCAACCTTTCCTGACAATTTAGATTTGCTATATAGGAAGACCTGAGATAGTTTTATGTGACCAGACATTTAGGGATGAAGAGACATTTAGGGATGAATAGATATACCTGAGAAACTTAATGTTGCATGCTGGATGTTTCATAACTTCACACAGTGAGGGAAGAATGGTGCTTAGGTCGTCACCTTTCAGGGTCAGATGTGAGAGGGTTTCATAACCATTAAAAATGAGGCACAATTTCTTGTACGCATTGGCTGGGGAAATGTTTTTGAGGCTGAGGAAAAGAAACAGAGAGGAGATAATGAGTGCTGGGGAGATGGCTCAGTAAAAGGCACTTGCCACCAAATCTGTCAATCTCGGTTTGATCCCTGGGACCAACGTGATCAAAGGAAAGAACCAATTCTGGCACGTTGTACCCTGGCCTCCATTCACGCAGATATAGGCATCACTTGCCTCTCAACACCATCATAAATAAATGTAACAAAAACTTCTAAAAAGACAAGATTTTGACTTTCTATACCTCTACAATACATAAACAGATACAAAGGGATGCAGTACATTTACATTTTAGCTTCCCCCTACATTAAACTACCCCATTCTTCAAGGAATTGTTGACAAAAATTGTATTTAAGCCATACAAAATTGTTTTGTTATATGTACACTTTGTGAGATAATTGACCCAACCAAGCCAATTAACAAATCTATCATCTCATACAGCTACCATTTTTCACTTCATAGTTACAATCCTATACCTCAGAAATGATGTAGAAACATGCAGATTTTGGGCAAGATGCTCTTTTTTTGTGCAACCATATTGTATTCCCTCCACAAGATAGATTTTAAAAAAATTTATTTTTAATTCTGTGACGATGTGTGTATGTGTCTGTCTGTGCCTGTGGGTATGTGGGTATATGCATGTCTGAGTTCAGCTGCCTTCAGAGTCCAGAAGAGGGCATCAGATCCCCTGGGGACAGTGTTATAAAAACAGATGGAACTCAAGATCATGTTGTGTGAAACAAGCCATTTTCTGTTTTGTGTGGGAGAACATGGGAGATCTCTGCTCTCCTGCCAGGTGTGGTGGCATGGGTCTGTAATTCCAGGACACAGGAGGCAGGGGGATTGTCAGAAGTTTGAAGCCAACTTGGTCTACAGAGGAGTTGTGGGAAAGCCAAGGCTACATAGTGAGACTCTGTCTCTAAACCGCCCCCTCCCACTCACCCCAACTCTTCTCAGCAAAAGTGGACTATATATTGCTGCTATAGTGACATTACAGCATATGCTACTTTCCAGATCTTACTCATCTCAACTAAAGCTTTGTTTGCATTGACCAACAGTTCTCTTTAGAAACTATCTGAAGTCCTGGTTTCTTTAGTCATTTCCAACATCTACTAAGGGAGAGTTCAGTCACAAGCTATCTTCCACTCAAAAGCCATCTTTTTTTTGGATGGGGGTGGGGAATGAAACATCCATTTTTTTTGAAGTGTTACCAGTGAATACCTTTATACAAATGCCTTGTCCTGTGGAAGACTGTGAGGTGCTCTATTGTATTTAGAGTCAGAGTTCTTCTCCAGTGCCATCTTAGTGGATGAGAGTTCTTACTCTTTTTTATTATTATTATTTTATTTTATTTCACAATACTATTCAGTTCTACATAACAGCCACAGATTCCCTTGTTCTCTCCCTTCCTGCCCCCCTCCCCTTCCCCCAGCCCATCTCCCATTCCCACCTCAAGGAGAGTTCTTATTCTTATACACCAAGAAAGAATAATAGGTTTCAGAGAGATGGCTCAGTGGTTAAGAGCACTTGATACTCTGCAGAGTGCCCAACAGGCTGGCTCACACTGTTTGTTACTCTAGTTCCAGGGGATCCAATGTCCTTTTTCTGATCTCCAATTGGCACCAGGAATGTACATGGTGTGTATACATACACGCAGAGAAAAACTCATACATGTCAAATTAAAGAAATTTCCCTGAAACCCTTGTGACTCACACCTTTCTAGATTTAAACCTTCTAGGCACACAATCCACAGCTGAACATTAAGGAAGACAGAAAAGTTTTCCACACTCTGTGCTCATGCATTCAAGCTATATATTTACCTTTCCCCTGTCGATATTTTAACCTGATACCTTTCATTCCAATCTCACTCATTTGCATATATGTTTTTTTGGGTCATGGATGCACACATCTTGCCCAGTTGACTTTCCATGCTCATGCCTTAAGCACACTGCTCTCTATCTCTCTACATCTGTGGCTTCCAGCCTGTCACAATGCTGCATCCCCTGGGGTACTAGGTGACACCTGAAGACACTGAGATATCTCATAACTGAAGGAAGGAACTGCTGTTGATATCTGGCATGTGGAGGTCAGGGACATTGCTCACCATTTTACAGTGAACAGGCCAACCTTCCTCCCTCCAATAAAGAAACACATACTTCAAGTGCCCACTGAGGTTGGGGGACTCTGTTCGACTTAGAGACCAATGGCTGCCGAAGCAGGACTCAAACTGCCTAGGGATTTTGATTATTTTTCTTATGGTGTATGTGGACATTAAATGTGTATCCTGTATTATACTGAAGTTACTGTAGGATTCTTTTCTAGGTAAAATTAAGGTTAGGGACGCCTAAATTCCCTGTATCTTAGGTACCTGGTTAGAGTCCAGGATACAAGTTTGAGGATTTCTTCTATAATGTGAGAGCTTTGGTCATATGCTAGGGGGATCTCTCTGGAGATCCGATCTTACTTACAGCACTTTCTGGAGATGGCAGGGAGCAGAGGACAGTTTGTCACACAGAATCTCCAGTGAGGATCTGCTGAAGAAGCTCTTGCCAATATTCAGAAAGACCAGTTTCTCATTTGAATTAAACAAGTCACAAAAGTCTGTCCAGAAAGCTAGCAGGTGTTGGTTGTCTTGAGACCTACAAAGACAAAGAGGCTTGTTTTCATTTCTTCGTGTATTCATGTGTGCTCACATGCCCCTTGAGATCCTCTGGCACCTTCTACCTTTTGCTTGAGGCAGAATCTTTCATGGGTTTGGCACTTTACCAAGCAGACCAGGCCAGCCGGACATAAGATTCCAGGGATCCACCTGTCATTGCTGAGATTGCAGGCATGCATTACCTATTACCTAGTGCTTTGGTGTGGGCTCTGAGATCTAAACTTAGATCTTTCCACTTGCCTTAAGTGATTTAAGGATTGAGCTCTAAGGACTGAGCCATCTTCATGGTTTCTACAGAAGTTTTTGCAATTCGTCTTTCACATCAGCATCCAAAGGGATGGTTGTTATGGCATTTCCCCTATACTTTGTTTGACTCCTCTCACCTGCCTGCTAATTTCTGGTCCCCTTTGCTCCCCAATAGTTTCCTTATGTTTCCATGCAACATATATTCTACTGCATGCATTTCTTCCTGTAAGATACCTTTCCATCTCATGACGCCTGGTCTACTTTGCTTCTCTGATGCTGTGGTTAAACACCATGACCAAAAGCAACTTGTGGAGTAAAGGGTTTATTTGGTTTTTGTCTTCCCCATCATAGTCCATGAACGATGGTGGGAACTCAAGGCAAGAACAGGCCATGCAGGGACACTGCTCACTGTCTTGCTCAATCTGCTTTCTTATACTACTACCCAGGACCCCTAGCTCAGGAATGAAACCACCCACAGTGGGCTGGGACCTCCCACATCATTACCAACCAGAATAAAATGTCCCACAGACTTGTTTACAAGCCAGTCTGATGGAGACAATCCCTTAATTTATGTTCTCTTCTCCTAGGTGACTGCAGTTTGGATTCACTTGAAAAAATTTAATCAGTATAGTCTTTTGTACTTTTATAACCTAATCCTCCACATGTGTATATATACACACATATACAAAAATTAAAATCTAGAATCAGTTTATTAGAGAGAACACAGTATTTGTCTGAAATCTGGCTTCTTGGCTTAATTTCCAATTCCATCCATTTTCTTGCAACTGTTATGATTTAATTTTTCTTTACAGAACAATGTGCTATAATCATTTGCAGTAACTCAGGCAACTAGGAGACACCAAAAGTGAAGTCAGCTGAACCAGAAGGACAAATATCAAATGTTTTATTATATATAGCAATTTAAAAAAGACAACATGAATATTGAAATAGTGCTTGAGGCTGAGAAAGGTATGAGGTGACGGCAGGGTAAGGCAGAATGCATGGATTTGAAGATTTATGATTCGTGTGTGAGTGTTATGCCTACATGTATGTCTACGCATCATGTACATGGCTAGCCCATGGAGATCAAAATAGGACACCAGATTCCCTGGAACTGGAGTTATAGACAATTGTAAGCATCATGAAGACCACGAAAGTGCTGGGGGATTGAACTCAGCTCCTCTGGAAGACCACTTAAGTGCTCTTAACTGTGAAACCATCTCTCCACTGACCTCAGTATACTTTTAATTTCCATCCCCAGGATGACTAATGATGTTACATACTTAGGAAAACTAGGAAAGGACCCATGAGTGGAGGAAACAAAAAGGGAGAGGAAAACAGAGCACATGTAATATGAGGACAGGCAAGATGATTCACTGAGAAAAGCAGCTTCCTGCCGAACCTGATGAATTCAATTTCTAGGATACACACGATTCAAGGAGATAATTGGTTTCCTCTGAGAACAAGCTATCTAGTCTCTGCACACACATATATAGTAAGTCTAATAAAACACATGAGATATAAAAGTGGTAGTAGGATACCCACGAGTGAAAGGGTTTAAACATAGATGGTGGGCAGGGAGATGAGGGGGTACTGGCAGGAAAATCAAGTAAAATTATGACTGTGCCACAAGGAAAGTAATAAAACAATTGCTCACTGAAAGGCAGGAGACCATAGATCTTAAGATGTTTAAGTTTCAGGCTGGCATCTTTAATCATACCAGTAGGATTTTATTATTAAGTAGGAAGGCAGGCAAGCATGTATAACATGTTTACCTTGAGCTATAGAGAATGAGAGATTTCAACCTTTTACTACAAAACATTGGATGAGCTGGAGGGTGCAAGCACCATTAAGAAGCCAGAAAGGAAAATAGGGTTCTTACCTTTGATACTGAGCTGTGGACTCCAAAACAGCATCATTTTCTGGGAAGATCCCCTTTGCCACTTGTAGGGACACTGTCTGCAGATTTTGAGAATTCTTGAGGCAAAATGAAGCACTTATGAGGTCCGTGCTGGTTTTCAAATCTAAGGAGATTTCCTCAAAGAGGGCCATGACTTCCTTCACAAGCTCCTTATCTTGAGATTCATAGAGACAAGACAAAATCTGTTGTCGATCTATCAGTAATGGGAAGGGTTTATTTTCCCCCGACTTATACTCCAGGAGTTTCTTCTTGACCCTAATTGATATTTGGAAGTCAAAAAAGGTCCCCAACTTTTGAAGTCGAGTCTCATTCAAGAGTCCAAATACAAATAGTAGCACTCCTGACAGGTTGGGGTTCTTTAATCTTGTTTCCCTAGAAACCAATTTCTGCATACTGTATTTAGAGACACGTTTATCTTCTTTCTCAAGTTCTTGAACAAATATGATGGCAGCCATGAGCTGCTGGACACTGAGGTGGTAGAAGCTGTAGCAGTTGTTCTTCTTCCGATCAACAACATTCCTGCAATCAAGAAAATGCATTATATTCAGGTTCACGTCTAATCTCAACAAGTCTTCTTCACAGATCACAGGCAGCTGTTCCAACAGAGTATCAGCAGCCACGATACACAATTTCCTGAACGTGCTCGGGACTTGCGTTTTCAAACAGCTTTGGTAGGTTTCTGGTGAGAGGACACTGAAGAGGAAGTTCAGGAACATAGAGGTATGGGTCTGGCACCTCAGAGCAAGGTCTTCCTTCTTCCTCATCCCTTGGTCCAGACAGACGCAGAATATTGAACATGCAGAAGGAAGTGAGGCCATGTGGAAGAGAGCCGCATTGCCTCTCAGTGCATTTAAAGCTCTTAGTGCCATTACATCATCGCTCTCCACCATGTCTTCACCGCCCTGCTCGGCCTGCTCGGCGGTCGTTGCAACAGAGGCGGTGGCCTGCTGGGCGGTGTCATCACCAGGCTCCCAAATGCCACGTGCCCTGTTGATATACTTCAAACCTTTAAAGAACTTTTGAAAGTATTCCTGCCTCTCCCGTTCCGAGAAGCCCTGAATGTCTACAAGGAAGGGCTGATCTATCATAAGGTGGATTTGCCGTAACGCCTGTGTTCGCGTGGTCACCAGCAGTGTGGCATGGGGGGCCATCTTCCTCTGCAGCAAACTGCTCAGCAGGACAACCGCAGGCTTCTCTGTGTTCCAGTCCCCACAGATGTCATGCATCAGCACTTCGGCTGGGAATTTCAGCTCATCAAAACCATCCACCACAAACAAGAAGTTTTCTCCCATGGCTAGGGACTTCATCACATACTTTCTCCACGAGGGTTTTTCCATGGTGAGGAGCTGTACAAAAGTGCAAGGTCTCATTTCATTAATCGCCCCGCAGTTGATGTAGAAGGCACATGGGAACATCTGGGCCTGCTTGCTCTCTGACCATTGCAGCATTAGCCTATTGACCACTGTGGTTTTGCCAGAATGTGGAGGGCCATGCAACACTATTGCATGAGCAAATGGCATTCCTGCCTTCGGATTACATAGTGTCATGAGGGTCCTGTAGCTCTCAGTCTCTATGTAGAGGCGTTCATTGCATGAAGGCCAGAACCTGTATCTCCATTCATTCAGGTAGTGATCCAACCAGCTCTTTTTATGCTTGTGTTCTTCCCAGCCAATGATGGAGAGAGGAGACAGACAGAACATAGTTGGTTATTGTGAAAAAAATTACCTTGTATAAAGTAGAAAAGGAACATGAGAAACACACCTCTCAAAGACCAACTTCAATCCAAGTCCATTTCAGCAAAATGTGATTCAGAAATCTCTTTTGCAAATGGACTTTCAAAAAGGGTCCAATTTGAAATAATTAAAAAAAAACTTTAATTATGTGTGGTCATGGACACATGAGTGTGGTGCACATAGAAGCCAGGAGAAGGCATTGGATCCCCTGGAGCAGCAGTTACAGGTGGCTGAGAGTGGGCTGATGTGGGTGCTGGGACCCAAACTCAGGTCTTCTGCAAGAACAGTATGCATTTCTTACTGTTGAACTGTCTGTCCAGTCCCTATTTATATTTTAGTCTGATGAAATAAAAAAAAATGGAAATTGCTTTGATGGGAAAGTGACCTCTTTGTTGAGAATGATTCGATTCTCTTTGCCATTTAAAATTCTCGTACAGGGGTTGGGGAGATGGTTCTGTTGGTAGTTTCCCAGCATGAGGACCTGAGTTCAGTCTCTAGCACTTATGCAAAACCAAGCCTATTGGTGTGTGCCTGTCACCTTAGTGCTATGAAGGTTGGGCTTGATGAGCAGACAGCCTAGCCAATCAGAGTTCTGGATCCAGTGGGAGACCTTATCTCAAAGGATAAGGTAGAGAAGGCTAGAGGAAGAAGCCTAACGCCAATTTCTGGCTTCCACATGTATACAATGGGTGAGTTCATGTGTGCACACCCATGCACATACCACACCTCAAACATTCATAGATGGATGTGTTCACATAAGTACACTGAATATTCCTCTATGCTCGTATCATCCTCTTCTTAGTCCTCTTTGTGGCTTGGGACATTTTCTTTTCTATTTTTAATCACAACTAACTTTTCTTCTTCCAAGATCATCTTAGTTTTTCAGGCTTGTGATGTCTCCCCCCATATTTCTAGAACTGCAAATTCTGCTCAAGTTGTAAGCTTGGAAGTATAATGGGTAGTTCATAGGGAGTAAAGAGAGTACACAGCTCTCTTACCAAGTCAGATGCCTCTGCTCTGGAGAGTTGTCATAAGACACATTTGCTATATTCAAACTCAGTGCAACCTGAGTGTGGTGTTGCATGGTCATAATTTCATCACTTAGGACGCTGGATAAGATGAACCTCAGCTGATAGCAATTCTAAGGTAACTTGGGCTATACAGATAGTGTTAAAATGCTATAAGAAAACCTCAATGCATAGGATTAAATGGAAATTCCAGTGTTAGAGGTGTGTTTTTCATAAGTTATTGGCCAGTGAGGCTCTAGAGCCTTCCAAATCAGCACAAGTTTATTGCCACTATTCTTGGCTGCTAACCAGAACTAGACATAAGACCCATATACTTTTGTGGCAAGACAAATCACACTGACACTCATCTGGAAACTCACTCTCTGCTTGGAGATTTCATAGTGTTGGAGAGTATAATGATGTAAGTGTTAGTGGTTTTACCCAGCTGTGGATCCTGCCTGTCATAACAATGCTCTGCCAGGGCAGTGTCAGTGTGCAAATAATGGCATGCAAACCAAATGCTTTCTGATTGGAATTTTAAAATGTTCTAAAATTATTTTAAATTATGTATATATGTATGTATCTGAATCTAGTTATTTCCAGATGCCCACATAGGCCAGAGGCATCAGATCCCATGGAGCTGGAGAGATGGTTGTGAGCCAGTAAGATATAGGTGCTGAGAACTGAACTCAGGACCTCTGGTAGAGTAGCAAGTGCTCTTAACAACTAAGCCACTTCTCTGTTCCTGCTTTCTGATTGATTTGATACTGTCTCCACCGGAAGAAATTAAAATCTGGTATTATGTTGTAAACCTGGTCAAAGGTCTGTAGCTTGGGAGGACATAGACCTTCATGAGGAAGTTACTGCTGTTATTTGGCTAAATAGACACAATGTGCTTATCAATTGTTTTCTAAACATCTAATCTTGATGCCCAGTTTAGCAATGCCAGTTTGGGTCAGGGAAAACTTTTACAGTTGAGTAGTTGTTACTAAAGCAACATGGAACTGGTCCAAGTGCTGATTGTAAGCATATATTGAATAATCTTCACTAAATGGGACACCTTTTTCCTCTCCTTTGGGGAACAGGGAATGATGAAGAGGAGGAGGCAAAAGAACACAGAAATCAAACGACAGGTAGTGTCTTCTAAGGTATGACATAACTACTGCATTTAAGTGTAAGAGCTAGTTAGTAATAAGCCTGAGCTAATGGCCATATGGTTCATAAATAATATAAGCCTCAGTGTGTTCACTTGGGTCTGAGCAGCTGCAGGACCAGTGGGAGAGAGAGATTTGTCCTGACCGCAGGCCAGGCAGGACACAAGAAAACTTCCAACTACACCTGCATGTAACAAAACTCCAATTTTTGCCCTAATTTTTTCTCATTATCAGGGACCCAGGCAATAAAAAAACCAAGATGGTTATAGAGGAACTTTTTCTTCTGTACAATTCATAAAAGTATTATGCAAAAGGGTGAAAATCAGAAACATTGGACCACGATATGAGATCTGAAATTCTGAGGAGTGCTCATCCTGAAACAGGACATTCATGTCATCACACTCTATCCAAGGATGAGGGACAATTGCAGAGGAGGGACTGGAAGGCCTGGTGGATAACTGACAAGAAAAGTGTTTGTTTGGGGGGCATGATAGAGAAGCTGCATGTGTGAACTCACTGCAGTTTAAACGGCATGTAGGAGTCTTGTGTAATCTCAAGCCAGACAAAATCCCAGCATGGAGGTGTGGCGAGCGAGTTGGAGTCAGCACAAAGTCCCACCCCTAGTTGAGGAACTGTTGGCAATTGAGAGCTCCCAGGGGGAGGATGGGAGAGTCAGTCTTCTTTAAGGGTGTGAACTCTGGTAGGTAGACTATGCTTCAGGGCAGGCTCCATACCTTTGAGTAACTGGTTCAACTCCATGGGTTAAAAACAGAGAATACGAAATTGGGAAGGTGGGGGTAGATCTTGGAACAGTTTGGGGAAGGAGGGTGAATATGATCAAAATACATTATATGAAATTCCCAAAGGATTAATGAAATTATTATTAAAATGTTAAAAAAATAAGACCCTACAAAACTCTGAAGCTGTTGGAGGAGAAGAGGGCAACATCTCAAGATATGGATTCAGATAGTCACTTTCTGGAAGGTGGGTTCAGTTAATTACCCAGTGGTCAGGAAGTAAAGCCAGGACTGACAAAAGGGACTGCATAAAGTTCAAAAGTTTCTGCAATCAAGGAAACAATCAGATGACCAGTCTACAGAATAGTAGAAGAATCCTTGTTAGCTACACATATAACAAGTAATAATGTTAACAATATACAAATATAATTCTCTTCAGTGCCACATCTAACTTCTTCACTTAGCCAGACCTCCCATCTCCTTTTCCAGGTTGAGTCTCCATGACCTCTCCATCCATATGCCTTCTCCTTAACCCACAAAATCTAGCCTGGGTCCCACATTTAATGACCCAGCCCAGTCTTGTACCCCCTGCCTAAACTTCAACCAACCTCTAAGGCTCCCTTTAGGATTCCACCAAGACTTGCTCTACCTGCGACCACCCACATGTCTCTTCTATGCCTCATAAAATCTTTACATCCAACCACACATCCCACCTCCTTTGTCAGGATCCAGCCCAATGGGTTTCTCTGACCTCACCTTACCTATACCTTATCCCTAACTCACCATATCTTGCCTGGGTCCAACATCCAGTGCCCTGACTTGTGCCAAAATCCTCCTTACCTATACCCAACCCACAGGCTGCTTCTCCTGCCATATCTAACATCTCTACCCAGCCAGATCTATGCTCACACTCCAGGCTTTAACCAGGAGGCACATCTTGGACATTCTCCCTGTCCTCTCTGTACACCTGACTTCATTCTACTCAAGTAACTTCCAAACTCTAGGTCCAAGATGCCCACTCATTCTCTCCTGCCCTCATCATAAAAATGCCTATGATATGAAAGATCAAACCAGTATATCCTTCACTATCTCCTAATACCTACTACTCTTGTTGAAATGTTTGCCAGCAAGAGTTACCTAAATGAAGAATATAAAAGAACAATCGTGAATTTCAAAGAATTAAAAAACTTTGTAGAAGACACAAAGAAACTGCTCAATGAAATTAAGGAGAGATAACTTGATAACTTGCCTGAGTCATTGACCCCACCCCACAGTGCAAAAGGAATACAAACATAAGGTTGATGGAAATAATTCAGGCAATTTAAGAGGACCCAAGTTGAGATGAAGATGGAATTGAAAAACCCAAAAGATCCCAACTAGGAAATTCAAAGGAAATGCTTACAAGTAGAATGAAATCAACCAAAAGACAGAATATTAGGACTCAAAGATAAAATAGAGAGTCCTAGAACAAATAAGCAAGGGATATGACAAGTTAAAAACACAGAATTAAGGTTAATGATTAAGAAAACAACAGAGTCCCAGAAGCTAGGCTAGCACAAGGTCTTTTAATGTTAGATGTGTTCACAGGTTTTGGTGTGCATCATAGCTGAAACAAAGCTTTAAATAATGACTTAAGGTTAAGATGTTTTTGTTAATGGCTTTGAGATAGAAAATCTTGGGATACAATTTAAAGTTTAGAAAGGTACACTTTTAATATTTGAGTGAGGAATTCATTGAAGTCAGGGAACAAAAACCATGGCAGCCTGGCTATTGCTATTGCTGACTGATGTACTTTTCTTGCTAGGATGAGTTGGTGATCAAAGGTGATGATTAATTCCTTGTACCTATTTCTGCTCTCAGCTTCCTGCTATAAAAAACTGTTAATAGCCGGGCGGTGGTGGCGCACGCCTTTAATCCCAGCACTTGGGAGGCAGAGGCAGGCGGATCGCTGTGAGTTCGAGGCCAGCCTGGGCTACCAAGTGAGTTCCAGGAAAGGCGCAAAGCTACACAGAGAAACCCTGTCTCGAAAAACCAAAAAAAAAAAAAACAAACTGTTAATAAATGGGTATGCCCCCTGAAGATCTAAAGTAGAGCTGTTTTTCATATATACTTTAGATTTGTCATTATTTTAAGACCTTTTTTTAAAGATTACCTTTTGAGATAAGTAATAAAGTAAACAATCCTTTCTTTGTAACCACAAAACACAGCCTGCTAGTCAAAGAACTGAGAAAAATATATTGCTTGCTTACACTTTGTTAATTGATAACAAATTGTTTGGCTGTGAATGTATGTGGGTCGTGGGAATAATTTGTTTCTCACCTGTAATATGTAAAATGTTTAACCATGCAAGTAATATGAAAAAAATGCTGCTTTTTTACTGTATTCATTATAATCATTCACTTAAAAAAATAGAATGTAACCACATTGTAACTTTTATATCACTTGAAAGATTTTGCTGGAGTATAGAAGATGGAAGAGAAAAAAAGATATCAGGAAGTCGTTAAAAGAACTCATCAAGAAAATGGAAGAAGGGAAAACATCAGGATAGAAGTAGAGAACAGAAAAATAGAGTAGAACAAGCAACAGAAAGAGTAAAAGGAAGAACTAGGCTTTGACCCTCAAGAAAGTCCTTGTGTGTCTGCTTGCCTGTTCAGTAGTAGATGACTCTGCATCTTCTCTTCAGTTTTTCTGACCTGCCAAAGGCTTGCCATTCATCAGCACCATAGGTGAGATTCTGACCTGTTGCAGGGGTAGGTAGGGGTGTGTGTGTGTGTGTGTGTGTGTGTGTGTGTGTGTGTGTGTGTGTATACACATGTGCTTGTGTGTTTCCCTTTTTTGCTGGTCCCAGAGAATTAAGTTTTACTCCCTCAGATAAATAAGTCAATTGTGTGCTTAGTCTGCTGACCTCATGGCTCCCCTTCAGTTCCTGAGCTGCTAAAGGTTGGTCATTATGGCAGCAGTGGCTCATCCATTAAATATAATGGAAAGGAGAGACACTGCCAGCTGCCGCCATGACCAGCAGCATGTGAAGACACGGGAGCTGGGTGGCAGGCCTCTCAAAGAATAAAGAGTGAGACAGGACCGGCGGCAGAGACAAGCAGACACAGGTGTAGAGGGGCCCAGAGGCGGTGGCCCACAGAGGTAGACAGACCTGGCAGCGGCGGCCCACAGAGGTAGACGGGCCCGGAAGCAGCTGGCAGAGACATACAGGCCAGGTGGTGGCCCGCAGAGGTAGACAGGCCCGGCGACAGAGACAAGCAGAGGTAGGTAGGCCTGCGGCAGCAGCCAGCAGAGACATACAGGCCCGGCGGCAGCCCGCAGAGGCAGACGACCCAGCGGCAACTGACAGGGACATACAGGCCCGGCGGCGGACCACAGAGGTAGACAGGCCTGGTGACAGAGACAAACATACACAGCTTGGAACAGGGACGCCTCTAACCCCAACACCCGGGGAAGAAGCTATCTCCGTGGGATGGAACCAGAACGAATCTGAACACTCCATCTGAGGACAACCCAGGGCCCAGCTGCTGATCCTGCAAAACCCAACAACTTGGAGATGTTGGTGAGACTACCCCACTCAGCTGAAACCCACCTGGGAGAGGATTCAGATGCCTACAGTTGGAAGTCTGAAGAAACAAGATCAGCTGAGGAGCTGACGAATGAACAAAACGTGACCTGGGAACACAAAAGAAGGCGCTGCCCAGCCACCAAACCAGATCACCAGAATCATAAGTATATACTTCACTGAGATCAGCTGCCCCTAAAGAAATAGCCCAATAGCACCAATTTAACCAAGAACTCCTACTAAACCAAGACTAAAAGTTAGAACAAGAGAGGCACTCTCAGACACAGACACCACCTGCACCACACAGAGGAAGAGATGAGTAGACGCCAGTGCAAAAATACAGCCAACAACATAAACACCTATATGGCAACATCAGAACTTAGTGATTCTACACCTTCAAGACCTGAACATACCAAGACAGAAGAAACAGAAGAAATCAACCCTAAAACGACTTTAAGAAGATGATAGAGGCCCTTAAAGAAGAAATAAAACATTCCCTCAAAGAGGAAATAAAAACTTCCCTTAAAGAGGAAATGAAAAACTCCATTAAAGAGGAAATAAAAAACTCCCTTAAAGAAATGGAAGAAAAAACGAACAAAAAAATGGGAAGAAATCAAAGAAAGCCAAGAAAAAGCAATTAAACAGATGAAAGAAACATTCCAAGATCTGAAAAATGAATTTGAGACAATAAAGAAAACACATGCTGAGGGAATGCTGGAAATAGAAATCCTGACTAAACGAACAGGAACTACAGAAACAAGCATAATCAACTGATTGCAAGAGATGGAACAGAGTATCTCTGACAGTGAAAACACAATAGAGAAAATAGATTCGTCAGTCAAAGAAAACAATAAAGACAAAAAAGTCCTAACACAAAACGTCCAGGAAATTTGGGACACCATGAAAAGACCAAACCTAAGAATAATAGGGATAGAAGAAGGAGAAGAATACCAACTCAAAGGAACAGAAAATATATTCAACAGAATCATAGAAGAAAACTTTCCTAACCTAAACAAAGAAGTACCTATGAAGATACAAGAAGCTTACAGAACACCAAATAGGCTGGATCCAAAAAAAAGTCCCCTCACCACATAATAATCAAAACACTAAACACACAGAAGAAAAAATATTAAGAGACGCAAAGGAAAAAGACCAAGTAACATATAAAGGCAAACCCATCAGAATAACACCAGACTACTCAATAGAGACTAAGAAAGCTAGAAGATCATGGACAAATCTCATGCAGACACTAAGAGACCATGGATGCCAACCCAGACTATTATACCCAGCAAAACTCTCAATCACCAAAGGTGGAGTAAACAAAATATTCCAGGATAAAACCAGATTTAATCAATATCTGTCCACAAACCCAGCCCTACAGAAAGCACTAGAAGGGAAAATCCAACCCAAAGAAGCTAAACACATCCATGAAAAATCAAGCAATAGATAATCCCACACCAACATACACCACAGAAGGACAACACAACACAACCACAAAAAATAACAGGAATTAACAATCACTGGTCATTAATATCCATCAATATCAATGGTCTCAACTCACCTATAAAAAGACACAGGCTAACAGAATGGATAAGAAAACAGGACCCATCCATCTGCTGCATACAAGAAACACACCTTAACTTCAAAGACAGACACTACCTCTGAGTAAAGGGCTGGGAAAAGGCTTTCCAAGCAAATGGACCTAAGAAACAAGCTGGTGTAGCTATCCTAATATCTAATAAAATAGACTTCAAACTAAAATCAATCAAAAGAGATCAGGATGGATATTACATATTTATCACGGGAAAAATCCACCAAGATGAAGTCTCGATTCTTAACATTTATGCTCCAAATACAAAAGCACCCACATTCATAAAAGAAACACTACTAAAGTTTAAAATGCACATCAAACCCCACACATTAGTAGTTGGAGATTTTAACACACCACTCTCACCAAAAGACAGATCTACCAGACTGAAACTTAACAAAGAAATAAAGGACCTAACAGATGTTATGACTCAAATGGACCTAATAAGTATCTACAGAACATTCCATCCTAACACAAAAGAATATACCTTCTTCTCAGCACCCCATGGAACCTTCTCAAAAATTGACCACATGCTTGGACACAAAACAAATCTCAACAGATACAAAAAAATTGTAATAACCTCCTGTATCTTATCAGACCACCATGCCTTAAAGTTAGACCTCAACAACAACAAAAATGATAGAACACATAAAGAAGATGGAGCAATCCCATACCAATGAATTAACAGCACAACTGAAAGCTCTAGAACAAAAAGAAACAAACTCACCCAGGAGAAGTAGACACCAGGAAATAATCAAATTGAGGGCTAAAATCAACGAAATAGAAAACAAGAGAACAATACAAAAAAATTAATGAAACAAAGAGTTGGTTCTTTGAAAAAATCAAGATAGACAACCCCCTAGATAAATTAACCAAAAGGCAAAGAGAGAGCACCCAAATTCACAAAATCAGAAATGAAAAGGGAGATATAACAACAGACAATGAGGAAATCCAGAGAATCATCAGATCATACTTCAAAAACCTGTACTCCACAAAAATGGAAAACCAGGAAGAAATGGACAATTTTCTGGATAAATACCACATACCAAAATTAAATCAAGACCAGATAAACCATTTAAATAGACCAATAACCCCTAAAGAAATAGAAACAGTCATCAAAAGTCTCCCAACCAAAAAAAGCCCAGGACCAGATGGTTTCAGTGCAGAATTCTACCAGACTTTCAAAGAAGAACTAATACCAATCCTCTTCAAAGTGTTCCACACAATAGAAACAGAAGGAACATTACCAAACTCTTTTTATGAGGCTACAATTACCCTGATACCCAAACCACACAAAGATGCAACAAAGAAAGAGAACTACAGACCAATCTCCCTCATGAACATTGATGCAAAAATACTCAACAAAATATTGGCAAACTGAATCCAACAATACATCAAAACAATTATCCATCACGACCAAGTAGGATTCATCCCAGGGATGCAAGGATGGTTCAACATACGAAAATCTGTCAATGTAATACACCATATAAACAAACTGAAAGAAAAAAACCATGATCATCTCCTTAGATGCTCAAAAAGCCTTTGACAAAATCCAACACCCCTTCATGATAAAGGTCTTAGAAAGATCAGGAATACAAGGAACATTTCTAAACATAATAAAAGCAATTTATAGCAAGCCAACAGCAAAGATCAAATTAAATGGAGAGAAACTCAAAGCGATAGCACTAAATTCAGGAACAAGACAAGGCTGTCCACTCTCCCCATATTTATTCAATATAGTACTAGAAGTTCTAGCTAGAGCAATAAGACAACAAAAGGAGATCAAAGGGATACAAATCGGCAAGGAAGAAGTCAAACTTTCACTATTTGCAGATGATATGATAGTATACATAAGTGACCCCAAAAACTCTACCAAGGAACTCCTACAGCCGATAAACTCCTTCAGTAAAGTGGCAGGATACAAGATCAACTCAAAAAAATCAGTAGCCCTCCTATACACAAATGATAAAAGGGCTGAGAAAGAAGTCAGAGAAACATCACCCTTTAAAATAGCCACAAATAATATAAAATACCTTGGAATAACGCTAACTAAACAAGTGAAGGACCTTTTTGATAAGAACTTTAAATCTCTAAAGAAAGAATTTGAAGAATATATCAGAAAATGGAAGGATCTCCCATGCTCATGGATAGGTAGGATTAACATACTAAAAATGGCAATCTTACCAATAGCAATCTACAGATTCAATGCAATCCCCATCAAAATCCCAACACAATTCTTCAGACTTGGAAAGAAAAATACTCAACTTCATATGGAAAAACAAAAGACCCAGGATAGCTAAAAGAATCCTATATGATAAAGCAACCTTTGGAGGCATCACCATCCCTGACCTCAATCTCTACTATAGAGCTATAGTAATAAAAACAGCTTGGTACTGGTATAAAAACAGACGTACGGACCAATGGAATCGAATTTAAGACCCTGACATTAATCCATGCACATATGAACACCTGGTTTTTGACAAAGGGGTCAAAACTATACAATGGAAAAAAGAAAGTATCTTCAACAAATGGTGCTGGCATAACTGGATGTCAATATGTAAAAGATTACAAATAGATCCATATCTCTCACCATGCACAAAACTCAAGTCCAAGTGGATCAAAGACCTGAACATAAATCTAGTTACCCTAAACTTAATAGAAAAGAAAGTAGGAAGCACTCTTGAACGCATTGGCACCGGAGACCATTTCCTAAATAAAACACCAACAGCATAGACCCTGAGCACAACAATTAATAAATGGGACCTCTCAAAATTGAGAAGCTTTTGCAGGGCAAAAGACACAGTCAATAAGACAAAAAGATAGGCAACAGAATGGGAAAAGATCTTCACCAACCCCACATCTGACAGAGGATTGATCTCCACAGTATATAAAGAACTCAAGAAACTAGACATCAAAATACTGAACAGTCCAATTAAAAAATGGGCTAAAGAGCTAAACAGAGAATTCACAAAACAAGAACTACAAATGGCTGAAAGACATTTAAAGAAATGCTCAACATCCTTAATCATCAGAGAAATGCAAATCACAACGACTCTGAGATACCTACCTTACACCTGTCAGAATGGCTACGATCAAAAACACCAATGACAGTCAATGTTGGAGAGGATGTGGAGCAAAGGGAACACTCCTCTACTGTTGGTGGGAATGTAAACTTGTACAAGCACTGTGGAAATCAGTATGGCCGTTTCTCAGAAAATTAGGAATCGAACTACCCCTATTCCCAGCCATCCCACTCTTGGACATTATACCTAAGGAATGCTGATTCATACCATAAAGATACATGCTCAGCTATGTTCATAGAAGCACTGTTTGTAATAGCCAGAACCTGGAAACAACCTAGAAGCCCATCAACGGAAGAATGGATGGAAAAAATGTTGTACATATACACAATGGAGTACTACTCAGCAGAGAAAAACAATGAAAGCATGAAATTTGCAGGCAAATAGATGGAACTAGAAAAAAATCATTCTGAGTGAGGTAACCCAAACCCGGAAAGACAGTCATGGTATGTACTCACTCATAAGTGGACTCTAGATATAAAATAAAGAACAATCAGACCACAACCCATAGAACCATAGAGGCTATATATATAACATGGAGGTCCCTAGGACGACTGTGGCTTATAATAAATTTTGATTTTACTCAATTATTGAAAAAAAATAGCCAAATGAATGGAAACACATGAACTATGAACCAAAGGCTGAGGGCCCCCCAGCTGGATCAGCCCCTCTGAATAGGTGAGACAGTTGATTGGCTTGATCAGTTTGGGAGGCAACTAGGCAGTGGGACCAAGTCCTGTGCTCATTGCATGAGTTGGCTGTTTGAAACCTGGAGCTTATGCAGGGACACTTGGCTCAGTCTGGGAGGAAGGGACTAGACCTGCCTAGACCAAGGTTGATTGCAGTCCTTGGGGGAGGATTTGCCCTGGAGGAGGTGGGAATGGGGGGTAGGCTGGGAGTAAGGGGAGGGTGTGGGAGGGGGGAGAATAGGGGAACCCGTGGCTGATATGTAGAACTGAATGGTATTGTAAAATAAAATAAAATAAAAAAAAATTAAAAAAGAAAAGAATAAAGAGTAAAGTAACCAACAAAAAAATATAATGGAAGGAGCACTCAAACTGCTTCCAGTATCATAACCAAAAATATAACAGAAGAAGCAATGCCAAACTGCTTCTAGTATCACCTCAATACTCACATCAGATAAGGACACAACAAAAAAGAAAACTACAGGGTGATATCCCCAATGAACATAGACTCAAATGCTCAATAGATATTTACCAGCAGAATATAGACATACATAAAAAAGATATACACCATGACCATGTTGGCCTTATCCCTGAAATGCAGGGATGGTTCAAAATACAGAAGTCAACAATGGAATTATCCACTTAAAGACAAAAATCACAATCATCTCAATAGATGCAGAAAAAGCCTCTGATGAAGTCCAACATGCCTTCATGATAAAAGTCCTCGAGAAAATGTAAGGATAGAGGAAGCATACCTCAACATCATGAAAGTGATATATGAGAAACCCATAGCCAACATCACCCTAAATGGAGAAAAGCTCACTGAAATCCCACTGAAGTCAGAAATCAGACATGGATGTCCACTATCCCACTCCTCAATCTTGTGCTCAAAGTACTAACTGGGGTAATTAAACAAGAAAGAAAAATTAAAGAGATAGAAAAGTTAAACTATCCTTATTTGCAGATAACATGATACTATACATTAGAGATCACAAAATTTCTATTAGAAAACTTCTAGAAATGCTAAAAAAATATTCAGCGGCCGGGCGGTGGTGGCACATGCCTTTAATCCCAGCACTCAGGAGGCAGAGGCAGGCAGATCTCTGTGAGTTCGAGGCCAGCCTGGGCTACCAAGTGAGTTCCAGGAAAGGCGCAAAGCTACACAGAGAAACCCTGTCTCAAAAAACCAAAAAAAAAAAAATTCAGCAATGTGGCAGGATACAGAACCAACTTGCAAAAAAAAAAAAAAAAAAAAAAATCAATAGATTTTCTATATACCAACAATGAACAAAAAGAAATAGATCATGGACACACTTCTGTTCACAATACTCTCAAGAAAATATCTAGGAATAAACTAAGCAAAGAAGTGATGGACCTCTGCAATGAAAACTTTAAACACTGGGTGAAAGAGAAAATGATGCTAGATAATGGGAAGACATCTCATGCTCATGGATTGGTAGAATACTGTGAAAATGACAATTTTTCCAAAAGCGATTTACAAATTCAATGCAACCCCCATCAAAACCCTCCATCTCATTCTAGTCACAGTCAGTCCCTGGGAACTTCCACCCAACTCTGCCCCAGTTGCTGGCCAGGGAATACTCATGCAGGCAGGCTCCCCACCAACCCCCCATCAATGCCTGTAATCTACAAGACCCATGCCCTACCCCAATACCCATCTGCTTGCAACCCCAGTAACTTCCTGAGACAAGGAATCTGCCAGCTCTCATTGGACCACAAGGTGAGTGACTCTTCTCCCACCCAGATAGTCCTGCCTCTAGGACCTTGGCCTTGGGACATAGCCAGTCCCCAGGAACCCCCACCCATCTCTGCCCCAGTTGCCACCCAGCAGGGAAAACTCCTGTGGGCAGGATTCTCCACCAAAACCCCTCAGAAGACCCTGCAATCTACAAGACCCAAGCCCTACCCCAATGCCTGTGTGTCTGTGACCCCAGGAACTTCCTGAGACAAGGAATCTGCCAGTTCTCATTGGACCAAGAGTCGATTCCTGAGACATAGAATCTGCCAGCTTTCATTGAACCAAGAGAGGCTTCCTGAGACACAGAATCCACAAGTGCTCACTGAACCAATAGCCTTGATAAGACCAAGAGCGGCTCCCCGAGCTGCAAAATCAGCTAGTTTGGATTGGATCAAGAGTAGCTCCCCGAGATACATAATCTACCAGCTCCAATTAGACTAAGAGCTAAGTTTGGACTTAGTGTGGCCCCCTGAGACATAGACAAAGCAAGCACAGACTGGACCAATAGTAGCTTGCTCAGACACGGGAACTTCTTGAACCTAATGGAGGAAGAGATGGGAGGATGCCAGTGTAGAAAGATATAGAACAACATAAAGAGCAACATTGCATCACCAGAACCTCACCCTTCTGCAAGAGCAAGACCTGAACCTCACAATGTAAAAGAAGCAAAAGAAAGTAACTTTAAAAATAATATCATGAAGATGCTAGAGGCCTTTAAAGAAATGAAAAATCCCCTTAAATAAACAGAAAAATATGAACAAAAAATCAGAAGAAATCAATGAATCCCTTAAAGAAAGCAAAAAAACCCAGAACAAACAAACAAACAAAAAACCAAAACCATGAAAAAGCAATGAAACACATGAAAGAAACAGTTCAAAACCTGAAAAGGGAAATAGAAACAATGAAGAAGACACAAACAGAGGGAATTCTGGAAATAGAATATCTGAGTAAATAAACAGGAAACACAGAAACAAGCATAACCAAGAGAATACAAGAGATGGAAGAGAGAATCTCTTGTGTAGAGGACACAATAGAGTAAAATATGTCAGTCAAAGAAAACACTAAAACAAAAAAGGTCATAACACAAAATATCCAGGAAATCTGAGACACCAAGAAAAGGTCAAACTTAATAATATGGATAAAAGGAGAAGAATACCTACTCAAAGGCAAAGAAAATGTATTTGACAAAATCATGGAATAAATCTTTCCCAACTTAAAGAAGGAAATACCTATGAAGATACAAGAAGCTTATAGAACACCAAATAGAATAGACCCCCAAAAAAGTCCTCTTGCCACATAATTAAACCACTAAACATATGGAATAAAAATTTTAAGAGCAGCAAAGGGAAAAGGCCAAAGGACTTATAAAGGCAGACCCATCAGAATAACACCAACTTCTCAATAGAGACTCTAAAAGCCAGAAGGTCCTGGACAGACGTTATGCATGCTAAGAGACCACGGATGCCAACCCAGACTACTATACCAGCAAAACTCTCAATCAACATAGATGGAGTAAACAAAATATTCCATGATAAAGCCAGATTTAAACAATATTTATCCACAAATCCAGGCCTACAGACAGCACTAGAAGGAAAAATCCAACTTAAGGAAGTTAGATACATCCATGAAAACACAGGCAATAGATAGTCTCATACCAACAAATACCAAAGACGGGAAACATACAACACTACCACCAAAAAATAACAGGAATTAACAATCACTGGTCATTAATATCCCTTAATATCAATGGTCTCAATTCGCCTATAAAAAGATACAGGCTGATAGAATGGATATGAAATCAGGACCCATCCTTCTGCTGCATACAAGAAACACACCTCAAATTCAAAGACAGACACTACCTCAGAGTAAAAGGCTTGTGAAAGACTTTCCAGTCAAATGGACTTAAGAGGCAAACTGTTGTAGCTATCCTAATATGCAACAAAATAGACTTCAAATTATAATCAAGAGAGATTGAGAAGGACATTACATACTCATCACAGGAAAGATCCACCAAGATGAAGTTTCAATTCTGAACATTTATGACCCAAATACAAGGGCACCCGCATATGAAAAGAAACATTACTGAAGCTTAAATGAAACATCAAACCTCACAATTAATAGTTAGAGACTTCAACATACCACTCTCAACACTGGACAGATCTGCCAGACCAAAACAGAAATAAGGGACCTAACTGGTGTTATGACTCCAATCAATATCTACAGAATATTCCACTCTAACACAAACGAATACACCTTCTCAGTACCCCATTGAACCTTTTCTAAAATTGACCACATACTCAGTCACAAAGCAAATCTCAACAGATATAAAAAAAATTGGAATAACCTCCTGTATTCTATCAGACCACAATGGCTTAAAGTTAGATTTCAACAACAGCAAAAATTACAGTAAGCCTACAATCTAATTGAAACTGAATAATTCTCAACTGAATCACCAATGGGTCAAGGAAGAAATAAAGAAATTAAAGACTTCCTAGAATTCAATGAAAATGAATGTACTACATACCCAAACTTATGGGACACTATAAAAGCAATGCTAAGAGCAAAATTCATAGCACTAAATTTGCACATAAAGAAGTTGGAGAAATCATACACTAGTGACTTAACAGCACACGTAAAAGCTCTAGAACAAAAAGAAGCAACGTCACCCAGGAGGAATAGATGCCAGGAAATTATCAAATTGAGAGCTAAAATCAATACAATAGAAACAAAGAGAACAATACAAGGAATCAATGAAATAAAGACTTTCTTCTTTGAGAAAATCAACAAGATAGATAAGCCCTTATCCAAACTAACCAAAAAGCAGAGAGCACATCCAAACTAACAAAATAAAAAATGAAAAGGGAGACATAACAATAGACAATGAGGAAATCCAGAGAATTATCAGGTCAAACTTCAAAAACCTATACTCTATAAAACTTGAAAATACAAGCCGGGCGGTCGTGGCGCACGCCTTTAGACCCAGCACTCAGGAGGCAGAGGCAGGCGGATCTCTGTGAGTTCAAGGCCAGCCTGGGCTACCAAGTGAGTTCCAGGAAAAGGCGCAAAGCTACACAGAGAAACTCTGTCTCAAAAAACCAAAAAAAAAAACAAAACAAAACAAAAAAAGCCCCACAAAACAAAACTTGAAAATACAAAAGAAATGGACAATTTTCTGGATAGGTACCACATACCAAAGTTAAATCAAAGCAGATAAGCAACTTAAATAGACCAATAAACCCTAAGGAAATAGAAACAGTCATTAAAAGTCTCCCAACCAAAAAAAGCCTAGGACCAGGTGGTTTCAATGCAGAATTCTACCATATTTTTAAAGAAGAGTTAATACCAATACTCTTCAAATTGTTCCACACAATAGAAACAGAAGGAACATTACCAAACTCCTTTTATGAGGTTACAGTTACTCCGATTCCCAAGCCACACAAATACGAAACAAAGAATTACAGAGCAATCTCCCTCATGAACATTGATGCAAAAATAATAAAATATTGACAAATTGACTTCAAGAACACATCAAAAAATTATCCATAATGATCAAGTAGGCTTTATTCCAGAGATGCAAAGATGGTTAAATACATAAAAATCTGTCAATGTAATACCATTTAAACAAACTGAAAGAAAAAACATGATCATTTCATTAGACGCTGAGAAGGTCTTTGACTAAATCCAACACCCCTTCATGATAAAGGTCTTGGAGAGATCAGGAATACAAGGAACATACCTAAACATAATACAGGCAATTTACAGCAAGCCAACAGCCAACATCAAATTAAATGGAGAGAAACTCAGGGCAATTCCACTAAAATCAGGAACAAGACAAGGCTTTCTGCTCTCCCTGTATTTGTTCAATATAGTACTTGAAGTTCTGGCTAGAGAAATAAGACAACAAAAGGCGATCAACGGGATGTAAATTGGAGAAGTCAAATGTTCACTATTTGCAGATGATATGATAGTATACATAAGTGATCCCAAAAATTCTACCAGTAAACTCCTACAGCTGATAAACACCTTCAGTAATGTGGCAGGATGCAATATTAACTCAAAAAATCAGTATCCCTCCCATATGCAAATGATAAACAGGCAAGAAACAAATCAGAGAAACCTCACCCTTTACAATAGCCATAAATAATATAAAATATCTTGGAGTAACTCTAAGTAAGCAAGCAAAGGACCTATATGATAAGAACTTTAAGTCTTTGAAGGAAGAAACTGAAGAGGATATCAGAAAATGGAAAGATCACCCATGCTCCTGGGATAGTTAGGATTAGCATAGTAAAAATGGCAATCTTACCAACAGCAATCTACAGATTCAATGCAATCCCCATCAAAATCCTAACAGTTCTTCATAGACCTGGAAAGAACAATACTCAACTTCATTTGGAAAAACAGAAGACCCAGCATAGCTGTAAGAATCCTGTACAATAAATCCACCCCTGGATCATCACCATCCCTGACCTCAAGCTCTACTATAGAGTTATAGTAATAAAAACAGCTTGGTATCGGCTTAAAAACTGACATGTGCACCAATGGAATTGAATTGAAGATCCTGACATTAACCCACATACTTCTGAAACCTGATTTTTGACAAAGAAACCGAAACTGTAAAATGGAAAAAAGAAAGCATCTTCAACAAATGGTGCTGGCATACTGGATGTCAACATGCAGAAGACTGCAAATAGATCCATATCTATAGCAATGCACAAAAGTCAAGTTCAAGTGGATCAAAGACCTCAACATAAATCCAGTTACACTGAACTTGATAGAAGAGAAAGTTGGAAGTAGTCTTGAACTCATTGACACAGGAGACCTCTTCCTAAATATAACACCAGTAGCACAGACACTGAGAACAATTAATAAATGGGGCCTCCTGAAACTGAGAAGCTTCTGTAAGGCAAAGGACACAGTAAATAAGACAAAATTACAGCCTACAGAATGGGAAAAGATCTTCACCAACTTCACATCTGACAGAGGGCTGATGTCCAAAATATATAAAGAGCTCAAGAAACTAGACAAAAAAATTCAATTAAGAAATGGGCTATAGAGCTAAACAGAATTCTCAAAGGAAGAATTTCAAATGGCCAAAAGACATTTAAGGAATTGCTCAGCATCCTTAGTCATCAGGGAAATGCAAATCAAAAGATACCATCTTACACATGTCAGAATGACTAAGATCAAAAGCACTGCAGACAGCTTTTTATGGAGAGGATCTGGAGCAAGAGGAACACTCCCCAACTGTTGCAAGCTTGTACAGCCACTTTGGAAATCAATATGGCACTTTCTCAGAAACCTGGGAATCAATCTTCCTCAAGACACAACTATACCCCTCTTGGGCATATACCCAAGGGATGCTCAATCATACCACAAGGACACATGCTCAACTATGTTCACAGTAGCATTATTCGTAATAGCCAGAACCTGGAAACAACCTAGATGCCCCTCAACCAAAAAGTGGATAAAGAAAATGTGGTAAATGTGATACATATACACAATGAGTACCACTCAGCAGAGAAAAACAATGACATCATGAAATTTTCAGGCAAATGGATGGAACTAGAAAATATCATCCTGAATAATATAAACCAGACTCAGAAGGACAAACATGATATGTACCCACTAATAAGTGGATACTAGATGTAAACCAAAGGTTAACCAGACTACAATCCACAAATCCAGGGAAGCTATCTAACAAGGAAGACTCAAAATGGGACACATGTATCACCCTGGGAAGGGGAAATAGATGAGATCTCCATGAGTAAACTGGGGATGAGGGGAGGGCAAAGGAGGGTAGGGGATAGGGGATGAGAACATAGGGGAATGGGAGGTTTGAGCTGGAACAGGGATGGAGTGGGAAAGCAATGAAAGAGATACCATGATAGAGGGAGGCATCACGGGGATAGAGAGAAACCCGGTGCTAGGGAAGTTGCCAGGAATCCCCAAGTATCACCCCAACTTGGACTACTAGAAATAGTGGAGAGTGTGCCTGAACTGAAATGGCTTATCCCAGTGATCATATCAGTGATACCCTAACTGTTACCACAGAGCTTTTCTCCAATGACTGATTGAAGCAGATATAGAAATCCAGGCAGAGCTCCAGGAGTCCAGTCAAAGAGAGAGCAGAGGGATTCTATGAGCAAGTGCATCAGGATCATGATGGGGAAATGGGCAAAGATAATCAAACCAAACTAGTGGGAACTCATGAAAGTTGGATCAATGGTTGTGGAGCCTGCATGGGACTGGACTAGGCCCTCTGCATGGCGAGATAATTGTGTAGCTTGATCTGCTTGGTAGGGGGCAGGGGGTGCTGGGTGGCAGTAGGATCAGAATTCATTCCTGGTGCATGAGCAGGCTTTTCTGAGCCTACTACCTATGATTGGACACCTTGTACAGCCTTGAGGCAGGGGGAAGGGCTTGGACTTGGCTCTATGGATGTGCCTCCCCATGATAGGCCTTGCATTTTTGTGGAGGGGAGTGGGGGATAGGTTTGGTCAGGGAGACTGGGAGGGTGGGAGGGGGAAGAGGGAGGATTTTTGATTGGTGTGTAAAATTAAAATTTGTCTTAATAAAAACCCCTCCATCTCATTCGTCACAGAAACAGAAAAAAACCTATCCAAATATTCACATGGGCTTACAAAATACTCTAGATAGCCAAACAATCCAAATCAAATGAACAGGACTAGAAGAACTACTATTTGAAATCTGGAATTAAGGTCTATTATAGAGCCATACTGATTAAAATATCAATTGGTATAAAAATAAACATGCAGACCAGAGGAACAAAACTGAAGATTCAAACATAAGTGCACATAACTTCAGCCACTTAATATTTGATGAAGATGCCACTCCCCCCAAAAAAACTCAAAACACTAAAAAAAAAAAAAACCCAAAAACTCAAAAACCAAAAAAAAGAAAGACTTTCAGCAAATGGTGCTGGGAAAACTCCCTGTCCACATGTAGAAGTATGAAATTAGACCCATATCTATCACCTTGCAAAAAACCTAACTCCAACTGGGTCAAAGACTTAAATATACAACCTGAAACACTGAAACTGCTGCTGGAAGAAAACATAGCCAATAGCTTACATTATATAGGTGTAGGAAAGTTCTTTCTGAATAGGACTCCATATGCACAAGAATTAAGGCCAACAATCCACAAGTGGCACTTCATAAAACTAAAGCTTCTGCACAGGTAATGAAACAACCAGGTGAAGAGGAAGTCCACAGGATGTGAGAGAATCATTGCCAGCTATACATCTGTCAGAGGATTAATGTCTACACTATATAAAAACTCAAAACACAAGGAATGAAAGCAAACAACACAAATGGCCCATTTTTCAAATGGGCCTGGGACCTGAACAGAGAATTCTCAAAAGAAATATAATGACTAAGAAATATATATCTCAGAACATGTTCATCATCTCTAGCAATTAGGGAAATGCAAGCTAAAACAGTGATGTCAACTTATCCCACTTATAAGGGCAAAGATCAACAAAACAACTGACAACAAATGCTGGAGTAGATGTGGGGAAATGGAAATCCTCATTCAGTGTTGGTGGGATTGCCAACTGGTGTGCATCTGTGGAAATCAGTAAGGAGAATTAGAAAAGCTAAAAACAAGTCTACCATATGACCCAGCTCTACCACTCCTGGGCATATGCCCAAAGGACTCGACATCCTAATCCATAGATACTTGATGAACCACATTCATTCACAATATCTAGGAAATGTAAACAACCTTAATGATCCATAATGATGAATAGATAATGAAAATGTGGTAAACACTAGAGTTTACTATTCAACTGTAGAGAAGAATGAAATCATGAACTTTGCGGATGAACAAGTGGAACTAGAAAAGACAGTATTTAATGAGATAATCCAGATTCTGACAAATGTCACATGGTCTTTCTTATCAGAGGACTCTAGCTTCAAATCTTCAGATTTGAGTGTCCATATTCTGGAATAAGTGCAGAAACCCGGGAAGTAAAAAAGTGACCATTGCTGGGGGTAGAGGGTGGTAGAGCAATATATATGGTAAATGGGAAAAGGTGGTACTCTAATTAGGGCAGGGAAATATGTAAATATTGAAGGAGGCAGGGGTAAAGCAACATTAAGGATGCCTGAAAATGTCATAAGGGATCATACCATTAACTATTTACCTACAAAACCCTATAATACACATAAGTCTGTGTAGAAATATACATCTATAATTAAAATAAAAGTTTCTCTTCTGGGCTGACAATACTCCCTTCAAAAGCCAAAGATCACCTAACAAAATCCCCAATACTAGATATGAGAAGCCCTCTTTTGAGTAGTTGTTTAGGGTCAAAGAGACTCCAGAACTCACATAGTTTGTTATTGTTTTTGTTGCCTTCTGTGAGGTGGAAGCTAAATTCCTATTGTTAAAGACTCTGTTCACTTTGGACATAGAGTCCGTAAGTCCCTGAGCTGAAACTGACCTGAAAAATCTCCTTCTTGAGGACTAGCTTTTGTAATACCAGAAGGCGTCATGCAAGCTTCCAAAAGGAGGGATGCAACCAACAATCCCAACCCATGACCCCATGAATCCCACTCCTATGAACCACAACACTGACTAGAATGGCCTGAGAACACAAAGGCTGTAGTGGCGTTAACCTTGGTGTTAATCACTAGTTCTCTAGTTGGACTTGAAACATGCCTGAGAAGAGGGATGCCACATCTGATGTTGGAAACCTATCCAACTACCCAGGGCTAGTGACTTCACGGATGCTGAGGAGCACTGCAACCAACACTTTCCTAAACCAGCATAATCCCTAACTGCACTCCAAATGTTTGGTTTTTTCCCCACAGGTAAGTGTAGTCCTCATCCCTTATCAAGGAAACTTCTCTTTGCAACAGATGAAGACCATTTCAAAAACCACAACAAATCAAAATGCAGCGTTGTGGAGCCCAGTCTCATTGGCTACATCTATAAAACAACTCCCACACTTAAGGCTCAGAGAACATTGGCGAGGGGGTGGAAGGATAAGAGGCAGAAGATCAAGGAGTTTTCTGTGAGAATGTGTCTTCTAAGAATGTCAGAAGCTACACCTATTAGTCTTCCTAACATGACTACCCAAACAAGAGCTGAACAGAAAAAAACACCAATAAATATGCCTAAGTGGACATGGGAAAGCCCACAAGGTCTCAACCTTATACAAAGACCTAGAGGTAACCAAGGAAAGCTGAGAAATTCTACACACAATAGTCCTGGTCCTTCTAGGAACTGAATTCTGATTTTCACCAGTATCCACTTTCCCCCTTTTTCTTCTGTTAGGAAGGAAGCTATCATCAACAGAACAACTGGTACATTAGAAATGATGGGACATTTGTTTTCATTGTTACCCAAGCTTGGTTGATTTCAGATCAGGTATGAAGAGCAATCCGTAGTCCTATACAGCTGCAAAGACTATAAAACACAACATTGACATGATGACAATATACCTCCAAGGATGTAGTGATGTCACTTACAGGTTGGGCATAATCAACAGATACTCAAGTGGACTTAAGTCCCGTGCAACAGGAAGAATTCATGCCAGATACTGTAAACCTGTCCATGACCAGTGGCTGGAGAGGTGATAGACTCTCGAGGGGACCCTACTACTGTCATTTTACTAAACCAATATACTTCCTAACTGAATTCTAAACACTAGTCCTTACAACCCACAGATTGAGTGTAGTTCATCACCACCCCTCATCAAAGAAGCTTCTTTTAGCAACAGATGGAAACCATTCCAGAGTTCCACAACTAGTCAAAATGCAGAGAGTAAGTGATTATGGTGGAGGGGTGCTCAGCCCCTGCAATGCAACCCCTACAACTAAGACTCAGGGAACAACATCATAGTAGGGGAGTGGAAACTGTGACTCCTGTTGCTAGTGTCCCTTAAAAATGATAGAGGAACAGAAGTCTCAACAATATGGATGCCAAAACAAGACCAACATAATGACATCACCAGTTGACATGCCAATGTAGACAGGTGAAATCCCACATGGCCCCATACATAGATGAAGAGCTACAGGTGGTTACTGGTTGCTGAGAGGAGAATCAGTTCTTTTTAAGTTATTCAGTCCCACGTGGTCGTCTTGTACCACATGTACATATGATTATGTTAAATGAATTTAGTAGGTTGTTTATGCATGTGTGCATACACACATGTATATTTACACATAGCAATAATAAAGGTATCAGTGGTGGCAAGATGAAATGATAGTATACATAAGTGACCCCAAATATTCTACCAGGGAATGTTTACAGCTCATAAACAACTTCAGTGAAGTGGTTGGATAAAAGACATCCATAAACATACCCCCAAAATAGATTGCTGGCAATCATCGAGAGACAGCCCGAACTGACCTACTCTGGTGATGGGATGGCCAAACACTCTAATAGTTGTGCTAGAAACCCCATCCAACGACTGAGGGATCCGGATGCAGAGATCCACGGCTAGGCCCCGGGTGGAGCTCTGGGAGTCTAATTAGTGAGAAAGAGGAGGGTTTATATGAGCGAGAATTGTTGAAACCAAGGTTGGATAAAGCACAGGGACAAATAGCCAAATGAATGGAAACACATCAACTATGAACCAATGGCTGAGGGGCCCCCAACTGGATCAGGCCCTCTGAATGGGTGAGACAGTTGATTGGCTTGATCTGTTTGGGAGGCATCCAGGCAGTGGGACTGGGTCCTGTGCTCATTGCATGAGTTGGCTGTTTGAAACCTGGGGCTTATGCAGGGTTGCTAGGCTCAGCCTGGGAGGAGGGGACTGGACCTGCCTGGACTGAGTCTACCAGGTTGATCTCAGTCCTCTGGGGAGGCTTTGCCCTGAAGGAGTTGGGAATGGTGGGTGGGCTGGGAGATGGAGAGGGGCCGGGAGGGGGGAGAGCAAGGGAATCCATGGCTGATATATAGAATTGAATTGTATTGTAAAATTAAAAAAAAAGATTGACTGAAAATATTAGTAGCCCTCCTATATAAAGGACAAACAGACTGAGAAAGAAATCAGGGAAACACCCTTCACATTAGCCACAAACAATATAAACTATCTTGGGGTAACTGTAACCATGCAGGTGACCTGCATGACAAAAACTTCAAGTCTTTGAAAAATTGAAGATATTAAGATGGAAAGATCTCACATATCCATGGATCCATAGAATACATAGTAAAAATGGCCATCTTATCAAAAGCAATCTTAAGATTCAACACAATCCCCATCTAAATTCCAACACAAGTCTTTACAGACCTTGAAAGGACAATTCTCTACTTCATATGATAAAATTAAAAAAAAACCCAGGAAAACTGAAATAACCCTGAACAATAAAAGAACTTCTGGAGGTATCATCCCTAATTTCAAGCTGTACTATAGAGCTTAAGTAATGAAAACCACATGGTATTGGCATAAAAGTAGAAACATTGATCAATGGAATAGAAGACCCAGACATAAATCCACACACTTATGGTCACCTGATTTTTGATAAAGAAGCCAGAAATACACAATGGGAAAAAGAAATCATCTTCAACAAATGGTGCTGGTCTATCTGGATGTCTGCATACAGAAGAATGCAAATAGATCCATATCTATCACTCTGCACGAAGCTTATGTCCAAGTTGATCAAAACCTTAACATAAATCCAGTTACACTGAACCTGATAGAAGAGAAAGTAGGAAAATAGCTTTAAATTCATCAGCACAGGAGACAAATTCCTAAACAGAACATGAATAGTGCAGGCACTCAGATTGATAATAAAAGAGACATCTTTTATTGGAAAGTTTCTTTAACACAAAGGACACTGTCTATAGGACTAAATGGAAGCCTACATGGGTAAAGATTTTCTCCAACTCCACATCTGATAGAGGACCAATAACCAAAATATATAAAGAACTAAAGAAACTAGACATCAACAAGCAAAACAGCTCAATTAAAATGGGGTACAGATCTAAACAGAGAATCCTCAAGAGAGGAATTGCAGATGTCTGAGAAACACCTAAGGAAATCTTCAGCATCCTTCGCCATCAGGGAAATTCAAATAACATTGAGATTTCATCTTACACCTTTCAGGATGACTAAGATCAGTAACATAAATGACAGCTCTTGCTGGAGAGGACATGAGGAATATTCCATTGCTGGTGCGAGTGCAAACTTGTACAGCCACCATAGAAATCAATATAGTGGTTCCTCAGAAAATTGGGAATGGATCTACCTCAAGACCCAGCTATAACACTCTTGAGCATACAATCAAAGGACACTCCATTCTACCATAAGGACTCTTACTCAGCTATGTTCATAGTGGCCTTATTCATTATAGCCAGAAACCCTAAATGTTCTTCAACCAAAGAGTGGATAAAGAAAATGTGGCATTTACACATTTAAGTTATTACTCAGCTTTAAAAAATAATGACATCATGAAATTTGCAGGCAAATGAATGGAACTAGGAAGAATTATCCTGAGTGAGGAAACCCAGGACCAGAAAGACAAACATGATATGTACTCATTCATAAGTGGACATTAATTAGCAGTCAAGGTAAATCACACTACAATCCATAGATGCAGAGAGGCTAAGCAACAAGGAGGGCTCTGGAGGGGGCACATGGATCTTCTGGGGAAGGGGAGATGGCATAGATTTTGTGTGTGTCTTGGGGGGCAAGGGAGATGGGAACAGGAGCTATCAGCTTGTGGAGGGAGGGATGGAGGGAGAGAGTACTATGAGAGATGACTGGAATAAGGAGGCATTTAGGGGCTATGTTGAAACCTAGTGTAGTGGAAACTTTCTGGAACCTATGAGGGTGACTCTATCTAGGACTCTTAGTTATGAAGGATAGAGAGCCTGAAGTGGCCATCTTTAGTAACCTCACAAGGCTCCCAGTGGTGGCACTGGGACACCAACCCAGCCTTAAAACCTTCAACCCACACCTGTCCTGCTTTTGAGATGTGCTGGGGGGAAATTGTGGCTCACAGCTTGTCAGAATGATCAATCAATAATTAGTCTGCCTTGAGGCCCATGCCACAAGAGGGACCCTATGCCTAACATTGCCTGGGTGGCTGGGGACCCAAAGCTGGAAGGCTCAGAGACCTAGGGATGAAGCAAACACAACTAACCAAAAAAAGTAAATGAGATGATTCCTAACTATTCTGCTATCCTCATAGATCAGTGCCTAGCCAGTCAACATCAGGGAGGGTTCCTCCGGCAGCTGACGGGAGCAGATGCAGACCCTCCACCCAACAGAAACATTACGCAGAGCTCATGGAACCTGGTGGGAGAGGGCGGAGGAAGGATTGTAGGAGCCAGAGGAGTTGAGGACACCAGGAGAACATGGCTCACAAAAATCAACTAGGCAGGGTTCAGAGGGGGTCAGAGACTGAGCAGCAGTCACAGAAACTGCATAGGTCTGCACTAGGTCCTCTGCATATGTGTTGTGGTTGTTAAGCTGGGTGTTCTTGTGGGACTCTCTAACAGTGGGAAAGGGACTGTCTGATTTTTGCCTGCTCTTGGTACTCTTTTTCTTCTACGGGGTTGTCTAGCCCAGCCTTGATATGAGGGCTTGTGCTTCGTCTTACCGTAACTTGTTTTGCCTTGTTCAGTTGAAATCCCTGGGATGCCTGTACTTTTCTGAAGGGAAATGGAAGGGCAGTGGATCTGTGGGAGAGGGAGGTGGGGGGAAACGGGGGGAAGTGGAGGGAAGTGGTGTTGTGGTTAGGATATAGCGAATGAGTCAAGAATAAAGAAAACATTGGTTGTGAACTGGGAGAATATAAAAGTTATTCAAGAGATCATGGATTAGAGAGGGAGAGTAAGGGACGTGAAGGAGTTGGAGGTGGGGAAGGACAGGCTGGAGTGATGTAGAAACAATGCTCATAGATGAAGCTATCAAAACAAAATGGTAGAGGAAACAGGATAGGGGAAGAGACTGAATTCTTCAGAGGGAGTTTGGAAGGAGGATGTGGGCTTTGCTTACCTTACAGTGAATGTTGTAAAACTCACCTTGTTTTTCAGCTCCTTGCATGTTTTTCTGGGGAAATGGTGAATGATCTGCAGCTCCTGAAAGAAGGGAGACACATGTCATTTGTCATTGTATGAGATCCATGATTTGGAGAGAGCACAACCAACAGAGCATCAGCATTTTATTCCCGGATTACACAAAGAGAATGTTAAGGAGACCCTGGACGTATAAATGGAAGTGTGTTAGCTTCTGACCTTGGAGTTATGTGCCTTTTCTGGTAAGAGAATTCCAACACAGCTTAGGAGGTATTCATGTGTTGCTTAGCAAGGGGGATTCATTTGGAGAAACGCATCATTGGGTTGTTTTGTGGGATCTGGTACACCACAGACTGTTCTCACATGAGTCTTGGAGGTGCAATCCAATCATATAACACAGCCTCTTGATGTAATCAAGAGATGTAGTTCCATGTGAGACAGCAGAGGCTGCTGCAGGCATATCTAGAAGACAGGTTAGTGCCCCGAGAACCCCATTTACTTTTGGATTATGCATACTCCACCCTCTGTAATGTTGCACTTGGCAGGCTAGCTCCTTTACCTGAATGTACTGTTTAAATACACCTTCCTCCAAACACTGCACCTTGCAACCTCAGAAACCTCTGGCTATGCCATGCCACATCTGAACAAGAATCTTTGCTACCCTAGGTAATACATTTATATAGTTTCTAATCAAGTGTATTCCCAATGTATCTGCGTATGAAGTTTAGAAAGGCTGATTTGGCCTCAACTGCTTTTGAGTGCATGAGCAAGAAAGCAAAATTTTGTCCTCTAGTAAGCTTTCATGACATGTAGATCATTAAAATTAGATGCTTTATGTGGACGGGACATTTACAGTAGGAAAAATGAATACATGACCTAATCTATCAAAACAGTGAACCACTCAAACTGCACCCCTTAGTAACCAGCACCTTCTATTGAACCCCATAAAAGGAAGCCCTGAGAAAAATTAGAGCTCTTGAACACTCACTCTTGCAGCCTGCTGTCAATCTTGATGTTTCATCCCTCTGTATTATTACACATTATAGCTTTGCTTTGAATGCAGTCATCTTGCCTGTTTTGCAAATCTGCACGAGCCCCTATTTTTAGTTCTTTGGGTATGAGGTCAAGGACCTGGAAACATCTTCCACAGTCCCTTGTTGCCAGTAATATTGCAGATGACTCTACAGAAGTGTTTCTAAGGGGCTGAGGAGGCCGCTCAGTTCGTAAAGTGCTTTCTGGGAAGGGGTGGAGAACTGAGCTCACATCTCTAGCACCTATTTAAGGTGCAGAAGCACACATCTTTAATCCTAGTGCCAGAGAGATGGAGACAGGGGGACCCACCCCAGGGACTTACTGGACAGACAGTTTAGCCAAACTGGCAAGATCCAGGTTCAGTAGAGACTTCATCTCAGTAAGCGACATTAGTGCATAGAAAATGACGTAGATTGGTGAAGTGGTCAACTCTTATCAGGGAAACTTGTTTTTGTAGTAGATGACTAACAGAAGAATCAATCAAGGCACAGAGAATAAGACTGTGCCCATTCCTACATGGGTGGCCCATTATCACATCCTCCCCCTCCCAAGACTTAGGGATCATAGCACAAGAAGACATGGAAAGTTTGTAAGAGTCATAGTTGGTGGATGGAAACTGTTTTCTGGACAGAGCAGGGCAGCTGCATATGAATTCACTGTGGTGGAGGCAGAATATGCAGGTTCAGGTTAGACAAAATCCAGCAGGGAGAGGGGAGGTGAGCACAGAATCTCACCCCTGGCTGAGAAGCAGTTAGCAGTTGATAGTTTTGGGAAGAGGGAGAACCAATTTTTTTTGATGTTAAAAGTCCAATTTTAATAGAGAAATTGTGCAGAAGGAAGCATGGGGATTTTCCTAGAGCCATATACACAGAAATACAACATACACAGAAGAACAGGTGTGCAATGCATCTACCTGCAAATTGAACCAAGGCTCCTGGTAGGTTCATCATGTTCCAGTAGGAGGCCATTTATTTAAGAGTATATGGGTAGCAAAACTGTACTTGATGAGTTAAAAGAAGGGCATAAAGTTGGGTGTGTAAGAAAGGGCAGAGCAGATGCATCTGAGAGAAGTTTGAGGGATGGGAGGGATGTGACCAAAACATAGGAAATTTTCTAAGAAAAAAATGAGAAAAGTAAATAAAACAAGATAATAAGGTAGAGAGCAACTGAGGACAGCAGGCATTGACCTCTATCTTCTGCAGCCACACCTCTCTACACATGGACATGTAGGTTTACCTATGCCAGAACACACCCCTTTCTAGGTAGAAGGTATATACCACAAGGATAAAATGAATAGTATGACAAATTCATTACCATGGCGCTGTGCCCTGGCGCTGTGTATAAGTATACATTCTGTGCTTTAATTCTATTAGCAGTAGGATTGGTTTTACTTATGCCAGAACCACATCTAACACACAAGGTACTCTTTGCACTGCTAGGTTAAAATGTCTCTGATGTCATCTGAGAGGAACTTTTCATTCCCGTCATAATCTTATGGGATCACTGTCCTATGTGTCCCACCATTGAACAAAGTGTCACACAGCATGGAACAGAGGCACATAAGGTCATTCCTAAAGGCATTAACAAGCCTTGAGGAGGAACTCCCTGGAGTCTGGAATGAATAACCACAGAACAGAGTGTGAGTCTCAGTGAAAGAAGGATTTGAAACTAAACATTGGGTTGTGTGTAGGTGAGTTATGGAGCTGGAGAGAAGGCTCAGTGGATAGAGCACTTGCTTTCAAGGTGTGAGGGTCTCAGTTTGGATACCCAGAAGCCCTCAAAAAGCTGGACACAGTAGTGAACATCTGAAACCCCACTGCCCCTCTGGTGAGATGGGAGATGGAGACAGGAGAATCTCTGGGAGCTAATGACTCATCTATCCTGGAGCACAGCAGCAAAGAACAAGAGACCTTCTTCACATAAGTCAAAAGGAGAGGATTAACACCTGATGTTGTCCTCTTACTTCCAGATGTGGCTGTGGCACGCACAAGCCTGAACTCAAAAGAACACATGCACATGCCCATACACACACACACACACACACACACACACACACACACACACACACACACACACAAAAGGTAAAGTTAAGAGGGGAATCCAGGGAACTTCTGGAAAAATACCCAGGAGGTAACTGGGCACAAGCATCTGAAATTCAGGGAAGATTGCACACTGAAAGCATCCATCAGCACGATTTCAGGAGGGAACTGGCTGGCTAGAAACAAGGTGACAGTAAGCAGGGACAGCACGGTATGCTGAGAAAGCGGCCAGTTACCAATCAAGTCTGAAGGCGACGCTCTCTGAAATGTGTTGCGTGGACACGCTGGTCATGTGCAAGAGCTAGAGCTGGGACAACACTGCCATAGAAGCTGGGAGTAAGTTTTTAAAGAGGCTGGGGAGATGGTTCAGTAGGTAAGAGTGCTTGTTGTACAAACATTGAAGACCAGAGTTCAAATCCCCAGCACCCATGTAAAAACCCGGGCTTGGCCATGAACACTTGCAACCCCAGTGTGGTAAGTGGCAGAGAAAAGAGGGCTAGTGTGGCTTGCTAATTCATAGGTGCCTAGCCCAAGGTTCAGTAAGCGACCCAATCTCAAGAGAATAAGGCAAAGAATGCCTTCAGTCCTCATGTGGTTTCCATGGGCATGGGTGTATGTGGGAGTGCATAACCCTGAATATACACAAATAAAATAAAATAAACGAATCCCAAATGAAAGGAGTTAGAGGCAGGCAGGCAGGCACCGTATGACCTCAGTTAAATATGGAATGTACAAGATCCAAACTTAAACATGGTGGTACGTTCTTCTAATTCCAGAACTTGTAAGGTCGATGCATGAGGATTTCAAGTTTGAGACCAGCCTTCTTTATACAACGAGACACTTGAAGAAAGGAATAAACTCATTTATCTCACAACTAAGTTCTTGGGTTCAAATGTGGGTGGTGATGGATTGCTTAATCTAGATTTAACCACCACACAGATTATTTGTTGGTCAAACAAATAATTTGTTGGTCAAACATTGTGCACCTTGAACAAATTCAAACTTTCTCCAATAAATATTTTGAACAAACATTATCTGGTGCTGGTTTACTCAGAACATGTACCTTGTAGCAAGCACAATTCCTTAAAACCATGTCAAATCCCAGCTCTGATAGATCTTATGACTCAGTTGATGGTTTAACACACCTCTAGAAACAGTTGGATGGTCTGGGCTTAGGCACAAATGGTCATGGGACCTTCTAAATCATCTTACATTTACTGCTGCTTTGAGCCCAAGTCATATTTTATAGTACACCAGCAATATCAAGAGAAAATTGAAAAAAAATTGATACCCCAAATCCGTATGATAGTTAACAGTCAACTCAACAGAGAGGGAACAAGCTTCTGGGCACATCTATGAGGGATTGTCTAGATTATTAACCTCTGAGATGGCATGTGAGGGATTGTCTTGATTACGGTTAATTAATAGGGAAAGACCCATCTTAGTTGTGATGAGACGCTTCCCTGAGCAGGGTCTTCTGGTCTGTATAACATGGAAAGGGCAAGCTGAGTGCTGTGATGCATGTATTAATTCATTGCTTTCTTCACTTTGACATTTTATTTTATGTGTATGTCTGCGTAATTGTGCGAGTATGTGTGTCACTTGTGTTCACGTGCTCCAGGAGTCCAGAAGAAGGTGTAGGATTCTCAGGAGCTTGAATTACAGGCATTTGTGAATTTCCTGATGTGGGTGCTGAGGAAACCCAACTCAGGTCCTCTGGAAAAGCAGTAAATGCTCTTAAGGGCTGAACAATTACCCCAGACCCTGCCCTTTGCTCCTGACTGTGGGTGTAATGTGACCTCTTCTCTCAGGCACCCTGACTTTATAACTTCTCTCCCACAATGTTCTATAACTTGAAATTATGAGTTTCTCCCTTAAGTTACCACTGTCAAGATATTTTATCACATCTACAGGAAAGGAAACTAAGATGGCCAGGGCCAGTCAATCAATGTCCCTTTGAAGGGCCAGGCAGTAAATACTTTTTGCTTTTTAACTAGATAGCTTAGCCTGTACCTTTTAATTTCTGTGGGAAAGCAGATACAGGTAATAAAGACAAATAGGCATGCTGTTTTCATATAAAACCTGTTTGATGACTGGTCACGGAGGCACATGGCCATAATGAGCATCAGAGAGTCTGTGGCAGGAGGATTTTGAGTTCAAGGTCAGCCTGAGCTACATGGTGAGAACCTGTCTTAAAGTCAAACATAAAACAAGCAGTATCCCATAAAAGCTGCTTAACTGACACTGACGTTTGAACATTACGTACCTCCCTGAGATATTTCCCTTTGTATTCTACCACTTAAAAAATACAAAAGTTGAGATGGCAAGAGAGATGAGCAGGTAAAGGCATTTGCCACTGAGGCTGATAGTCGGAGTGTGATACAGAAGCTACAAGGCAGAAGATGGGAAATTCTAACCAAGACCTACAAGTTGACCCCTGACATCAGTATGCATGCCATCTACATGAAAACAAATAAAACAGAAGTGTGGAAGATGACGAGGTCTTTATTTGGCTTTCGCGATTGCATAGTTTATTGATCTTTGCTCTAGGTCAGCTTTTGTTACTGAATGGTGATCAACTGCAGACTTGTAAGTGTTGGGGCTAAGTGATCATTGCATGTTGCTCAGCTTCAAACTGACATCTACATCACCCCTTCCAAGGTTCAGGGGACATTTGCAGAAGAGAGGATGGAAAGAATGTAAGAGCCAGAAAGAAGAGGGAGTGTCACAGGACCCTGTGTTCCATGCACAATGAGGCTGCTGTGGTTACCTGCATAAGATTGCCCCTCCCAACATTCCATCATGGAGGGAACAATATTTTCCTCAGTGACATATCCATTGGTAAGGTGCCTAGTGTTCCTGCAAATAGGCCCTCTCCTATGCTTCTTTAAGCAATGCGAGTTAAACTTACTGGTTAACAAAAGAAACAACAAGAATGAAACTGAAACACAACCCTGAGATGATTGCATGCTCTATCTAGTAGATGATTCAACACCCATGCAAATACAGTAAGTTGACTCAAAGGGCTTTAAAAAGGAAAAGATTGTATGAAATTGGGACAGCGAGATGGAGGATGTCTAAACTACAGGGAATGGGATATGGGTGGAAATGATTGAAAAGCATTATGTACATATATAACATTTCAGACAAAAAGAACAAAGAAAAAAAGGGAACAGCATCCCATCCTAGCCTATCTCCCAGGATAAGGGACAGCTTACTTCTCACCACCCTCATGTCCTTTGGCATTCAAGGTAGAATCTTTTTTTATTTTAAAGAGATCTCCATCTTTTTTTTAAAGAAATCTCCAAGTCTTCAAATATTCCATGAATAAAAATTATCCACAAGAAACTTACCTAATTCGAAAGTAGAATCCTTTTTACCAGGTGTTTTCAATGGTGCTTCTGAAAAAGAAAGTGGAAGACATTTGCATCTTTCAGAACCCAGATCCTAGAGGAGTTACAACTCTCTCTTTCAATCTAGGTTGACTCTTCTGGGGGCACCAAGTTGTTTTCTGATTGTACTTGAGGTTTATCCTGCAGGAGGGAGCTCAGGGATGGTTCTGAGATCGTAGGTTCTAGAGAGGGGTGTATGTGTGTGTGTGTGTGTGTGTGCCAGCATGTATGAGCAGAAAACAACCATTAGCATTGGTATTCAGGCACCATATGCCAATGCAAAACTTCGGAGGCAGAGTCTTCCATTGGCCAGTTGTTCAGCAGCAAGTAGGTTAGGCTGGCTGGCCCCAGGGATCTTCTAATCTTCACCTCTCAGTTTTGGGATTATATGTGTGCTATAGTGCTTGGCTTTTTTGAAAAAAAAAAAAAGAATTCTGAGGATCAGGCTCAGGTACTTATGTCATCATGGTAAGCACTTAACTGAGCTATCTCCTCATCTCTTTTTGAGACAGTGACTTACCATATAGCCTAGGCTAGTCTAAAACTCAAAGCAATCCTCTTGCCTCAGTTTCCCCAGCACTGGAATTTCAGGAGCCATCCATCACATCTGACTTATTTCTACATATACTAACCCCTTAAGGAATTCCCTCCTTTCTAGGACACAGTATCAAATGGTCTTTGCTTACGTTCCATTTGTATTGCTACTAATATAGCAAGATCTTCACGGTTTAGCTCTTTTAAGATTTGCAGGGTGAGTCTCTCCATCCAACCAGTGGGGCAGTACTCTGCGAGAATTTCTGCTAGCTGAACTCCATTGGCCAGGTCCAATGTAATCTGGGGGATCTGTTTCAGGGCATCTGGCAGAGGATAGGTCCTTAGGACTCTCTTGAAATTGTTCAATTCATTGTGGTCCAGTTTTTGCAGGACATCCTTCATGTTGATATAGGGCAGATTGGGATATTCCATCCTGACCCACAGGTAAGAGTTGAACTTCCAGCTTTACAGAACTATGGGAAGAAATGAAAAGAGTCAGCTTTCTTACCTCAAATACCATGTGCCATGACAGAGCTATTCACACAGTTAATTCAGTTCCTGGTAGTGGTTATTTTCACGTAGAGTTCCATTCCTTAGCCTAATTTAAGGGGTTAATCTGAGAGTCTTCATCTCTTTGAAAACATGCAAGCCTCTAGAGTCACATTAGAAGTCTACAATGCCACGTCTCCTGTTCCTAGGAAATCATTGATTATGTTAAGCTCACTGAGTATTAATAAGCTGATAGAATCTATGCCAGTCTCCACACCAACCTGATATGTAGTTACCTTGTGGAGTTTATGGAGAGATAGAGTTTTGAATCTGAGAGGTAAAAGCATGTGTACATGTTTACAGACAAACCACATGGAGAAAGAACTCTAAGTGAGAATAGAAACTAAATAGAGGCAATATATTTTACATGGTTGCATGTTTTTATATTTTTGGTTGTGAGCCTAGCCTTTAACGACTGAGCCATCTCTCCAGTCTGCATGTTTTTAAAAAACCCAGGACTCTAAAAATCAATTCCTATAGCAGGCATTAAATATTAACAATATTAATCAAGAACTTGAGTTGAAAAAATATCTTGACACTCATTTGAACAGCAAGTTATTTTCATTTGTCCCTGATCCTGGAGAGGGGTAAAGTTTTATGGACAACATACATGGATTTTCAGCCCTGTTCATATAGAAGAGGATGACTGTACTCATCACATAGCCTCTGCTGATGGCTTGAGGATGTATATATTTATCTCTAAGTTCACCGAATTGTTCACATTAAATATGCATCGATGTACCTTGAGTTATTTCATTCATTGCCCTCAGCTCTACTGAGTAATCACCAGAACAGTATCTATTCATGTTGGATAATGTGGTTGAATATACATATAAACTGAAATATTATAATCAAATTGCTGAACATGCCCATGACCTCAAAGTAGTTTTGTGGTAAGAACATTCCAAATATAATTTTTTTTAAATTGAGAATAGATTTCCCATAAAATATATTCTGATTATGGTTTCCCCTCTCCCAACTCCTCCCAGATTTTTCCCACCTCCCACCCACCCAAATCCATATCATTCCTTTCTCTCATTAGGACACAAGAAAACACTTATAAAATAAAAAGATTAAGATACAATAAGATAAAAATAAACCAGAATAGGACAGAACGAGCAAACAAAGGCAAAGAAAAGGCATATGAAACACACAGATGCAGAAACAGGTACATTAGACACACAGAAACCCTTAAAAAACACAAAACTAGAAACAAAAGTATGTATGCAGAAGACCTGCAAATAAAGACAAAAATACCCAGACACAGCATTAACAGATAAAAAAAAGCCTCCTGAAGTTTGTTTTGTGTTGGTCAAGTACTACTGGTCAGGTGCCTGCCCTTCAGTGTGGTTTGTATACCAAGTAAGACTCTGTTGGAGAAAACTAATTTTTCCATGACATAGACACGCGTGCGCGCACGCACACACACACACACACACACACACCCATGTGCACACACACGCATGCGCACACACACACACGTGCACACACACACATCGTGCACACACACACGTGCACACACACACGTAGACCTGCAGACAAAGGCAGGCAGATGCAGGCGCACAGATGCAGGCAGACACACAAACACACAGACCTTTGGAATGCAGTTCAGTAGAGTGCTTGTCTTGTGTGTGGAGACTGTAGGATCAATTCTCAGTTAAAAAATAAAAAGTACATCCACAGAATTAGTCTTTTAAATTATCAGCTAAGAACGCAATTGAAAAAATATGAGTAGATAGGATTCATTGAGACCACAAGGCTATGACACAAGTTATTAGCTGACTCTTTACATAGACTAGATAGATGATACAGTTCATACAATTGAGAAGATAGAAAAAAAGGCCTGGTTAGCAGTAGGATTCTACTGAGGTGCTGGGCATGTATCTCAGTGAGTAGAGCATGGTGTTGAGCAGCAAAAAGAACCTGGGGGTTTGGTCCTCAGCACATCAAATAAAGAGCTTGTAATGCCAAATGCCTTCCATGCCAAAATGCTCTAGAAAAACAAAGGCTGCTGTGTAAGAGTGTGTGAGTGTGTACTGGGTAGCTGTGTGCATCATGCAGAGGTGCATGGTACAGACTTGGGTTGGTATGAAAGCTCACCGAGACTTCCAGGCTGTGATGCCCAGACTCCTGCTTCCCTCTCTCCTGTGTTCACAGGCTGTGGGGGAGAGGGGGCAGCTCCCTGTGCTGGCCTCCTGAGGAATCATTCTGGGTAAATGACACCTGCTACTTAGGCAATGCTCAGCGCTGGCTGCTGTGCCCAGGTGAATCAGATATAGGCAGGTTAAGTGAAAAGTTACGCTTGCTTAAATGTTTAAGGAGGCACTGAAAATGCCTGATCTGGAAATACATTGAATGACAGAGGATAACCCATCCATCCAGGAGACGAATGTAAATCACATGCAGACAGTAACTGGGACAGATCATTATAGATTTGATCCTGAGGCTGAACTAAAATGACCTTATGGTGTTACTTCATCTCTATAAACAAAATGTGATGTCCTCTGTTAAGGGGAGATGTTTAGCCCAGGCATGGTGGATCATATAAGTCATATAGCTTAAGAGGCTAAGTCAGGAGGATTGCCTGGAGTTTGAGGTAGCCTGGACTACAGCAAGGCCCTGTCCCATAAATGAAGGGGGTGAGGAAAGGATATAAAGCAGAAGGGACTCTCAGAACAAAACTATAGCATTTTCCAGACTCAGCCCACAGCTTGGTTGACACCCTGCAGGCTCAGGTGTTTCAGTTTTCTGTATCTCTGGGTTCTAAATTCCCTCAGAGAGCACAAAGACCCTGGCATGAGACTTTTGCTGTGCTCAATACCACACCTTCCTCTGAGTCTCCCAACCATTGACTTTATCCTGGACCCGGGTTCCAGCGGAGGAAAAGCTGTTGTATATCTTAAGAGTCATTGGAGAGGGCTCCTCCAAGCACAGAGAAGTTCTGAGGGATGTGGTTTAGTTGGTTAAGTGCTTGCCTAGCATGCACAAAATGCTGCATAATTTGAGTACAGATACAAGCCTGTAATTTCAGCACACTAGAGCTAGAACCAGGAGAATCAGTTCAAAGACATTCTTAGTTATAAGGCAAGTTGAAAACCAGCCTGGGCTTCATGAGACCCTGTTTCCAAAAATCACATTTGAGTGCAAACCCCACAACTCCTAATTCTTCCTGGTAAGACATCCAAATATTCAAAGAAATGGAGGAAGGAACCACAGAGACACCACCCCCCAACAAAAAAAGAGTAAATAGCTCGACTGTTGCTCACCTCTCCAAAGCCGGCATTTACGCAGACTTCCAGTGCTACAGGTGTGAGAAAGCACTTTTAAAAGTGGTTGCCTTCCCACCCAAGCCCTGTGATTGGCTCCTGGGAATCAATCCCACCACTGAGAAATTTCTATCTAGGAAAGGGATAGGTGGAGACTGATCACCACCCCAGTCCCATGCTGTTCCTAGCTATGCCAGTGGTTTGCAATTTTGGTTGCAATTAGAATGATCCATTCCAGGGTCGGGGTGGATGGGTGTCATTTCACAGTGCTGATGTCCCAAGAGTCTGTTTTTAGGTTAGGTGGGTGTCAAAACATTAAAGAGCTCTGAAAGTCCAAGGGGACCTGAGAGGAGGAAAGGCAAGAGATGGTAATGAGGGAAAAGAATGACAAGTAATTGTGTTTTCTCTCTTATAAAAATCTAGATTTATTTATTAATTTTATCACAATTTTATTATTATTATTATTATTATTATTATTATTATTATTAGTGTGTGTGCACCATGTTGCACACAGGTGGAAGTCAGACATCAACCTGTGAGGTAGTTATCGTCTTTCATTATGTGGGTCCTGAAGATGGGGGATTGAACTCAGGTTGTCAGGTTTGGTGGTAAGCATCCTTACTTGCTGAGCCATCTCACTGGTCCAGGAATCTAGATTTAAATGAACGAACACACACACACACACACACACACACACACACACACACACACACACAATTTAAGATGAACTTCTGATTGAGCATGACAACACACACCTGTAATCCCAGCAGTTAATGAAGTTGATCTAAAGTTTAAAGTCAGCTGGGTTACAAATGAGATCCTGTCTAAAAATATCAGTCATGGCTTTCTGATGTATGTGTGTGTGTGTGTGTGTGTGTGTGTGTGTGTGTTGTGTGTGTGTGTGTGAGAGAGAGAGAGAGAGAGAGAGAGAGAGAGAGAGAGAGAGAGAGAGAGAGAGAGAGACTAGGGGATGGAACTTAGGGCTTCATCCATGCTAAGCAAGCATTCTGAGTCATAATACTACCCTTCAAGTCATGTATTTATCAAGCTACTGAATTCCATCTGAGGATTCTCTTATAGTCAGGATCTGAAGCACATGACCCAGTTCATCATTAGAGAAGAAACTTTGTAAAAAGAATGTTAATCTTGATAACTGAGATTTTGATTATTCTGATAGTTCTAAGATTTTTTGTTTTGAGTCAGGGTCTCACTATGCAACCCTCACTGTCCTGGAACTCACTATGTAGACCAGGCTGAACTTATGCACACAGAGATCCACCTGCTTCTGTTTCCTTAGTGCTGGGATTAAATGAAGGCACCATGGCCAAACCTGAGGCTTCCCTTTGACACCGTCTCATTTTGTAGTCTAGGTTCATCTGAACTCACCCTGTAGCTCAGGCTCACTTCCAATTCATGACAATCCTCTTGCCTCAGCCTCCTGAATTCAAGGTCTGACTCACACTGGCTTAGTTCTGAGACTTTTGCTAAGTTCTGCAATGCTTTTGAACTTAAACTTTTCAATGATTTAGTTGAAGTACATAAATTTCCCTGATGTGTTTCAGAAATTTCACACCTTTTGCTGTTGTGTTGGCGATTAGTCCTATGGCCTTATCACATGGCAGGCTGGTGTGTTGTCTCTTAGTCAAATCCCAGTCCTCAGGTGACCTCTTTTGTGGCATAATTAAGGTAGATGGAAACTTACTATTACTCAAAGTAATTTGGCCCCCTTCAGAGATTTCTTCTCCTTTGAGCACTGATTTCTTAAAAAGTCAGATGAACAATTTGGTTTCATCATACCCATCTAGAATTTTAGCATGCATGACTCCATTTTGGTTTTAGTTTGGCTTGTTGGAATCCATGGGTAGTCTTATGATTGTTATTTAACAATTTATAATTATTGTACTTGGCTACATAAAGTCACATTTATGCAAGCATTAAATGTTCTTTGTGCACACTCAACATGACCAACTATCAACCCATTTTCCCACAGACAGGTTTACTTCTCATCTCATGTCATTAGTACATAAGTTTCTGTATCTATAAAGGATATGCAAATAAGAGAAAACTCATTTTTCTTACTGAGAATGACTCAATGATATTAATCTGCTTATTTCTAGTTATGTCCATTTTCCTGAAAACACCTTCATTTGTGTGTGCATGTGTGTGTTATTCTTTACCAACACTTAAACATATAAAGGAAAGAATTTTTGGCAAAATGGGGGAGCTGTGTTATCTCCCCCACTTCCAGCCTCAACCACACGTCTCAAGCTGCAATCTGTATTTCTGACTAGCCAGCTGCCTATAATTTGGAGGCTTCTGCAATGCCCTCCTGTGCTCAGTTAAGTTTTCTAGAAGGCTCACAGAACTCAGGCAAACTCACTATTGCACATTTACTCACTGACCACAGTGTTCTGATGGACACAGATAACAGCCAGAGGAAGGCAGTGTAAGAGGCAAGGTGAGGTTCACAAGGGTCCCCAGCCAGAGTCTCTTGTTTTCAAGGAGTTGGGGTACTCTAGTCCCTTGGCATATGGGAGTATTCTTGTTCACAGACAAGAAAATTCCCCCAGACCCCATACTTTGGGGCGAGGGTTCTGTGAAGGCTTCTTTACGTGGGCATGAGAGATTACACCACTGGCCACCAGTGATCCACTTGAGTGACAGCCCTTCTTCCCTCCGTGGAGGTCAAGTTGCAGTGGGACTGGAAGTTCCACATGTGGTTGGTCCTGTGGCAATGAGCCCTTCAGCATTGTGGTTGCCTGGGCCTATCCCCAAATCACCTTAAGTTAGGCTGAAGTGTAGCTGGACTTGCCTTCTTATCTTTGTCTTATACTCCCAAAAGTTTTCAGGAACCAAGGTCAAGTATTTTAACAAAAGATATTCCTGTTGTTTCTCCTGTGGACGTTACAGAGAGTCAGGGACCATTCACAACACCCTCAATGTTTACATGGGTGGGATGTAGCCTAGTTTGCAAAGTGCCTGCCAAGCATGTGCAAGGCCTTGGGTTCGACACCCCAGCACTACATAAATCAGGCATGGTGGTGCATGCCTGTAATCCCAGCACTTCAGAGGTTCAAAGTCATCTTTGAGCATAGACACTTCAAGACCAGTCTGTGCTACATAAGACCTTGTCTAAGGAAATAAAATGTATATATTTTAAGTTTCCTATAATAGCATCCTAGTATACCCAACTCAGGTGGTCTGGGAAGGGACCTGCATCTTAGAGTCACCTGGGGGTGCTGGCTGAAGATCCTGACTCATTCAAACCCAACCTCAGCCAATTAAGTTAAATTCGTGAAGGATGGAGCACAGGTGCTTAATCATTTGTGGCTGATATCTATTTAATCCTGGACCATCTGTCCACTCTAGAAGCAGGGCTCCAGGAAACAGGAGGGAAGGCTGTTCCAGAGCTGAGCCCTGTGGAAGAACCTTCAGGCAGCCATGTCCTGGGCCCAACTCGTCTGCAAGCAAAGAGAGAGCCCCAGCACCGAGCAGGTCAGTACTGTGTCTTCTGTCTGCCTCTGTGAATAGCGCTGATTGGTTGGGGTTCTAGGAGGATTTTTTTCCCCACAGACCCAAAGTTTGCCCCACCCATCTAAATACCCGTAATTTCATTATGTAGTTTAAATTAAAACTTATTTTTGTTTTCAAAGCCATTAATCTCACAATTCACACACACAATAACATTTTAAAGGAACTTTTAAAAAACAAATTTCATACAAGCATACATTGCATTGTGGCCATAATGGTTCCTACTCCCTGCCCCCGAGTCCTAGATATACCTTCCAATTTGAAATCTTTTTTAATACTCATGAATGTGGGGTCATCCAGTGGAGTGTGGTTGACCTAACAGGGGTCACACCCCTAAAAGAAAGCTTATACTCCCTTCCCTGGGAACCATTAACTGTCAGGAGCTCCTCAGTTGGGGTGGGAACTCATGAGCCCTCTTCCTGCATGTTACAGTATTGACTGACTTGATCATGGGCAGGCAACCACAGCTGCTTTGAGTTCATTAGTGCAGTGATCCAGTCCTGTGGTGTCCAGAGGACAGCTTCACTGCCATCTTCCAGGCCTCTGCGTTTTACAGTTTTTCTGCCCCCTTCCATGTTGGTTCCTGAGCCTCGAGATGGGGTGTGTGTGTAGTTGTACACTTTAAAAAGTTTTATTGACTAGTTTATACACTGTAAAACTCCTGTTAAGTACAGACTTGTGGCACGATGCCAGCATCACCATGGCTCAGTCTTAGAACATTTCCATCACGCACAAAGCCCCTCCCCCATCCATCAATAGGGAGCAGCATGCTTTCCTGTTGTAGGTGGGCACAGGGCAAGCCAGTCTCCAACCCCCCTCGCTTGTCTATCACTTGGGAGGCGAGACCTCCATTTCAGTGGGTGCTATGGTCATGGAGGCAGAGGGAGAGTAGCCTGTGCTTATGGTGGGAGTTCATGGGTCTGTATTTCGCCTCTAAACACCCATGATGAGTACACAGCAAGGGGAGCCGTGAAGCCACGTGCAGCGGCTCACTGAAAAGCAGATGCCACCTGTCCTAAGGCATCAGGCTGTTATGTTGTTTCCTGGTAGAAGATACTGTGCTTTATAGCTGAGGGAAACATCTCTCAAGGTTATTCTGGCTATTCTGGTTCAGCTCCTGCTCCGTTGTTTTTTTTTGGTTTTTCGAGACAGGGTTTCTCTATGTAGCTTTGCGCTTTTCCTTTGCGCTTTTCCTGGGACTCACTTGTTAGCCCAGGCTGGCCTTGAACTCACAGAGATCCGCCTGGCTCTGCCTCCCAGTACTGGGATTAAAGGCATGTGCCACCACCGCCCGGCTCAGCTCCTGTTTTGATCAGGGCTGACTGGCCATCATTAGTTACTCACACCTACCCCAGTTCCAGAGTAGCTCTGGCCCCTAAAGTTATATAGAAAGAGCAGTGTGTGGTTATGAGGGCCTGAGCCTGGCAGGGAGAGTAGAGATGATGGTCAAAGGCTAGATGGGATAAAGCAGTTGTGTCTGGAAGTAGAGCGGTAGTTACTGTTGATGATGGAACATGTGTGTCCTTGAGAATTTGAGATTCCTCTACATAGAGAGAGAGGAAATGGATGTGCTATTTCGCTTGGTTTGCTAGTCATTTAAAGTGTGTGTATCATAATTTCATGTTGCATACTTTGAAAATGAAATCCTATCTCACTATTACTGGGGTGCCAGGGAAGAACGGCCCTTTCATCCAAGGGCAAAGTTACTCTCTCTTGTCGCTAGGGGTGTGGTTGGCTGCACAGGGGATTTTTCATTTTGTGCTTTTCGAAACTAGCCTTTTGCTTCTACCTTTTCTCTCAGCTTTCCCCGATTCAAATTTTGGTGAAGAACCTCCCTCCTTTTTTTTTTTTTAAGTAAATTTATTTTACAACATCATTTAGTTCAACATAATAGCCACAGATTCTGTTCTAACTCGCCAGGCATCACACCTCCTGTCGGTTGAGGCGGGTGATGGTCAGGGTAGTCTGTTTTTTTGTACGGTGGCAGTGAGTGTTTGCAGGCTCATTGTGTGTGTGTGTGTGTGTGTGTGTGTGTGTGTGTGTGTGCATGGCTTGGTTGTGGGGTGTGTGTGTATTCTTTGCATGGCTTGGCGTGGTGTGTGTGTGTGTGTGTGTGTGTGTGTGTGTGTGTGTGTGTATTTGCATGGTTTGGTTGTGGAGTGTGTGTGTGTATTCTTTGCATGGCTTGGTTTGGTGTGTGTGTGTATTCTTTGCATGGTTTGTGTGTGTGTGTGTGTGTGTTGTGTGTGTGTGTGTGTGTGTGTGTATTTGCATGGCTTGGTTCTCTGGGAAGCTGTCGGCCAAACAGGCAGGAGGGGGAATTAGAAAATAAATGACTGTTTGCTGTAAGTCTCAGGGAAGTAGAATCATGGAATCAAGTTTCAGTCAGGTTTTTCCCTACTCTGGGGATTCTCAAAAGTGTGTCTTATCTCTTGCACAGTGAGATAAACCAGCACTTGCTCTCTGTACCTGCCTCAGGTGTTAATGGGTAACCCTGGGTGGCCCAAAGAGCTAAACTCTACTGAGTAGCAATTAGGCTTGATATATACAAACTTTCTTTTTGTGTTTGAAATCTATCTTTTCAGTTAACATGCAAAATGGGTTTCATTATGGAATCTTCATAATGTCATTATACTCTGTTCTCATCAATCCCTCTCTGTAACTGCTCTTCTTCCATATCCACCCCAACCCTTCCCCCAATTCTCCTGGTTCCTTTCTCTCCTAAATAGTTCCAGCTTCTGCCTTCAAGTCACATGAATTCCACTACCCAACTTCCCTCCCTCACTTAAGATCTCTTCCTCATTTCTCATGCTGTCCTGTCTCTTTTCATGAGCTCCACATGGTCACATAGATAATTTTAAATCTAGATTCCACATATTAAGAGAATATAGAAAAACAGGCAGGATTTGTCTTTATGAACCTGACTTATTTTGCTTAATACAGTAAATTCTGGTTCCATTCACTTTCCTGCCAATGTCATGATTTGCCTGCATGTATGTAAGTACAGTAAGTATATAACTAGTGTCTATGGACGTCAGAAGAGTGTGTCAGGCTCTCTGGAATTGGACTTACAGATGGTTATGAGCCACCAAGAGGGTTCTGGGGCCGGAATCTAGGTCTCCAGCAAGAGCAGCAAGTGCTTTCATTCAGTGAGGCATCTTTCCATCCCTTCACACTGATTTGTGTATGTCGGACAAACCCTGCAACCTTGGATTGAGACCAGGCTGGTCTTTATGTTATTTTCTTAATGTGTTGTTCAGGGTGCAAGAGTGTTTACCAAGATTCTTCCCTCCATTGATTCATCAGAGAAATTTGTCTGTGAGTCTTAAGTTTGTTGTGCCCTTGTTTAGTTTTCATGTCTGGATAAGGTTTTGAAGATTGAGTTGGTCTTGTTCTTTTCCTTCCTGGCTTGTGGCTCTATCTATCTATCTATCTATCTATCTATCTATCTATCTATCTATCTATCTATCTATCTATCTACATGTGTGTGTATGTATGTATATATGTGTGTGTATATGTATATGTATAATTTAAATTTGTTCTTTGACATATTTTTATGTATAAACATGCATTCTGATTACTGTCCACCCTCCTGTCCCTCATATCCCTCCCACACACATCCTTTTTTCTTTTTTTTAAAATTAAATTTATTTATTTTACAGCCTAACCAGTTTCCCTCCCTCCTCTCCTTCCATTCCCTCTCCCCAACCTCTCCTCCAACCCCCATCCATTCTTCCTCTGTTTCTGTTCAGGGAGGGGCAGGCCTCCCATGGGTGTCAACAAAGCATGGCATATCAAGTTGAGGTAGGACTGAGCTCCTCTCCTTGTATTAAGGGTGAGGCAACCCAGTATGAAGAATAGGTTCCCCCAAACCAGCCAAAGCATTAGGAACAGGCTCTGATCCCACTGGTAGGAATCCCACAAGTAGACCAAGTTACACAATTGTCACACATACGTAGAAGGCCAAAGATGGTCCCATACAGGCTCCCTGGTTGTCGATTCAGACTCTATGAGCTCCTATGAACCAGGTTAGTTGTTTCTGTGAGTTTTCTTGTGATGTCCTTGACCAGTCTGGCTTCTACAACTCTTCTTCCCTTGAGTTCAGCCTAATGGTTGGCTATGGATCTCTGCATCTGTGTCCATCAATTGTTGGATAAAGGATCTCTGACAATTGGGGTAGTCACCAGTGTGGTCACTCTTTTTCCTTCTTACAAGTCCCTTTTCCATATCCATGTGTTTTTTAAAATTGTTGCTTTGATTGATATGGATCAATTTGTTGAACTTCTCAATTTAACGTTGGTTTTTCTGATTTTTAATAGTGTTATTTGACAATTTCATGCACATCTATAATGTTCTGATTATTCTCCCACCCCTGACCAATATTCCTGCTAATATTCCTTCATCACTCCCAGTACTCTTTCTAGGTTAAGGACTTTGACTTCTTCTCTTTTTAAGTTTTCTATGTCTTCTATAATGATCCTCTGTATCTTATTGGACTCTGTATGTCTTTCCTCTTTAAAAGTTGGTAGTGGGTTAGGGAGGATTGGGAGGAGTTGGGAGAGGGAAACATCTTCAGTTCTATTAATTGAATCTTCTTTATTTTGGTCAGTTTGGCTAGGCATTTGTCAATCTCCTCACTACCCCCAAAGAATCAGTTCTGTTGTATAGTTTTCATCTCATTAATTCCTGCCTTGAACTTTGTTGCTTGTTATTGTATATTGCTTTGGGGTTGAACTTCTTTTTTTGAAAATTTTGAGGTATGTTATGTTGAAATATTTCTGGTTTTTAAATGTAAGCATTCATTACTATAAACTTCATTAAATTTCTTTATCAATAGTACAGAGGATAAAAAGTAGAGCCCTATAAGCCCTGTCCCTTCCCTGACTGTTGTTTGGGCTGGTTTTATGTGGGTCCAGTGCAGGTAACTATAATGGTTAGTTAATGATAGCAGTTTTGTTGAGCCTAGAGAATGGCAGTGTGTAGCCCATCTGCCCTATCTTCTGGCTCTTACACACTTCCTGCCCCCTGCCAAACACTGCTAGAAAAAAACAGAGTTGTTCCTTGGTACTCATAGGGCGCTGTCTCCTGGACCTGGTAAGACACGAAATTGGTGGCTGCTCAGGGCCTTTAAATGAGATGGCATGGCATTTGCATATAGCTGTATAATGCCCACTCATCATATTTAAGTTATCTCCTGCCTTTTCCTAGACACCCTCCTAGCATGGCTGGGATAACAGGTTGTGGACCCGCAGTCAGATAAATCCTCTTTGTGAAGTTTCTTTTACAGCTGTGTTTTGGGAACATGATAAATAAAGGCGTTAACATACCTGTATCTTTTATTCAAGAAAACAATGACTCATTTAGGTACATACTTGGGAAAACGGTCAATGTCGATGTGTATATTTTACAACAGATGAAAAAAGATTTGGTGATGAGCCCTCAGCATGTGTAACAATGTAAGAAGTCTTGAGTATTCAGCATCTGATTTTATTTTTAGCCTTAAGAATGTAATCACCATGGTAGGCAAGTGCTTAATATTCAGCCACATCCCTGTTCTAGATAGTTCTTAAATTAAAAAAAATTGAGTGTCAGAGTATGTATGCACACATACTGTGTGTAGGTGTCCACAGGGGCCAGAATATCCAATCCCCTAGAGGTAGAGTTACAAGTGGTTATGAGCCCCCACCTGATATGGGTGCTGGGATTTGGACTTGGATCCTCTGGCAGAGCAGCAAGTACTCTTAACTACTGAATCATCTCTCTAGTTTTTAAAATAAATTTTTATTTATTGATATTTTTTTCAAGACAAGGTTTCTCTGTGTAACAGTTCTGGTTATCCTGGACCTTGTTTTGTATACCTGGCTGGCCTAGAACTTGGAGATCTGCCTGCTTCTGCATGTTGTGATTAAAGGTGTGTACCACCATCGCCAAGCATATTTTTTATTTTTATTCATGTAAATGTATGTGCATCTCTCTGTATATATACGATGTCTAGTTCTATGCCCATAGTGGCCAGAAGAAGGCACTAGATCATCTGGAGCTGGAGTTACAGACGGTTGAGAACTGCCTGATGTGGGTACTGGGAACTGAACTCAGATTCTCTGGAGGAGAATCAATCACTCTTAACCTGCCAAGCTTCACTCCAGCCCATATTTTCTTAATTTGGTTTTTATGACATGTTGCTATCCTTGATACATCAATGAAATCTGGTAAGTTCTTGCTACAAGACCATTGATGTTTTATCCAATGATACTTATTTGATAACTGGCAACTCTTTTTTTTCTATTACCAACTTACCCTTTAATGCAGAAATCTGAGGTCCCATTCTTTGGCAGTCTACAATTTCGTCAGCCAGAGTTTAATGTGAAGGCCTTTCTGGCAAACCTGAAGATTGATGAATTAAAGAAATTTAAATTTCAACTAAAGACCTTTCCAGAATTCAGAGAAGACCTACAAAAGTCCTCATGTTGTGAGGTAGATGAGGCTGATAATGTGAAACTGGCAGATATTCTGATCGAGAAATTACCAAGTGAAAGGCTGAAGTTTGTGACCCTGTCCATCTTGGACAAGATAAAGAACACTGAATTGCCTCAACCCTCAGGTGAGTGTGTTGATTGGTTGTGACAAGGGTTAAGAGTTCATGAGGATTTTCTTTAGAGATTTATATTTATCCCTTTTAGACCATAGGGTCTTTTTCATAACCATAATTTTTTTATTCTTAACTTTAGCATTGTCTTCAATTATTTCTATTCATAGTAAGTCAGTGAACATTTTTCAAAAATCTGTACTTCCTTGATTGACTTTCTTTTTAATTAAGAAAAATATTTCCATTCCTTTTTACACATCAATCAAAGATTCCCCTCTTCCCTTCTATCATGGTCTCTCTTTCATTGCTTCCCACTCCATCCCTGTTCCAACTCAACCATCCATTCCCTTATGTTCTCATCCCCTGTCCCCTACCCTCCATTGCCCACCCCTCACCCCCAGTTTACTCATGGAGATCTCCTCTATTTTCCCTTCCCAGGGTGATCCATGAGTTCCATTTTGGGTCTTATTAACTAGCTTCTCTGGAGTTGTGGGTTGTTTTCTGGCATAATCATAAATTTTAAAAACTGGCACAATTATACAATTTTGGATCATAGCAATTGCACACCTTTCTAATTTGAAAATGGCCATTTGATGATGATATATGACGCATGTGACTTTGTTACATTAAAACCTTACTGTAGGCATTTAGTGCTATACATTTCCTGCTTAGTACTGCTTTTAATGTGTCCCAGACATTGTTATATTTTTACTTAAGTACAGGAATGCTTTGATTTCTTTATTCCCATTTATATTATGCAATTTATTTTTAAAAATATCTGTTCTTTGAGAATCTCATACAGTGCATTTTGATCATATTTATCACCCCAAACTCCTCACATATTCTATCCATGCCTTTGATCACAGCACTTGAGAGTCAGAGGTAGGTAGATCTGAGTTCAAAGCCAGCCTGTTCCATATAAGTTCCAGGCCAGCGAGGGCTGCATAGTAAGATCCCTTGTCAAACTGTTTCTTTATTCTTGAATATCATATATGTTTATGAGATAAAATCACACCACATTTCCTGCCTTCACCTCCCCTGTATCCTTTCTACCTTTCAGCTTCATGTATTTTTCTTTTTTCAATAGCCTACTAAGTCCAATTAATGTTGTCCATATGTGCATGGGTGTGGAGCCATTTTCTTTCATAAAATTCTTCCAATTCTTTGGGACTGGAGGGTTTTTTGCCTGCTTTTCAAAGTTTGGGAGGGCCTAGTGGTCTGATAGCCTCTTCATATTTATCTTGTAGTTTCATTTTCTTGTGAAAATGAGCTATAATAATGCCTCCTCCCCAGAGAAGGTATTGCCTAGCTGTCCATAAACATGTTCTTTATGTCTTATAAACAACTGGCCACATAGCCAGATTATAAAGCACTATAATCCTAGTACTTGGGAGGTTGAAGCCTGCCAGTTCAAGGCCAGTCTGAGCTACATAGGAAGATCTTTTCTCAAAATAAATTGATCATGTAACATGTAATGTACTTCTCATCCCTTTAGGGCCACTGATCCTATATTCTCAATTCATGGCAATTGTATCTCTCCATAAAGCCTGGGAAGATAATCCATGAGACTGGTTTCTCCTTAGGCATCAAGTACATACATATTATGTGCTGCATGGGATTTTCTTTATAACTTCAAGTAATATGTAACCTTGAAATAGTAACCTGCTATACTTGCCTTTTGATCTTCAGTATGTCATTATTTTGTTAACTAAATAAAGACTTAACTATTGTGATTTTTATGCTGTGATGAAACACATCTGAAATGCCAACTCTTGTGGCTTCGAGAGCTGAGGATTGCAAGTTGAAGGGTAACACTAGGTTTACATAGGAAACTATATCAACAAAAGATGATAGATGTGCTGTAACTGGGCTCCCATCTCTGTTCAGCATCCCCCAATTCATATAATGAAACTTAATTGTCAAAGAGATGGAACCTTCATAGAGATAAGTCATGACTGTGCAATACTTATGAATGGGGTAGCTACTTAGAAAAGAGGATGCAGGATGTCTCCCTTTGTTCAATCTGAAGCATCATGAGGCACCAAGAGGTCCATCTTTGCTTTCACCAAATAATTATGAAATTATGGTTGTGCTAGATTGTATTTTCTAGTCTCTAGAACTGAGAAAATTTTATGTTCTCCATAAATTATCCAGCCTCAGGGAGTTTGGCATAGGAACGTGAATAGGCTAACATCCCCACAACTTCAAAGCTGAATTCAAAATATCTAGAGCTCTCTTTGACTTTATGGTATATGCCTTCAAGATAAAACTACATAAGAATATAACTACCTTCATTTTCAGAGTTCACATGGTTCCAAAAATATTGGAAATATACATGAACAGAGAATAAAGAATCCAGAAAGGGGGGAATGGACTGGTATCAGCATCGCTAGGTGCTGCAATAATAAAAGGGTTTGACTGCAATGGGCCATTTGCTCCGGTTACATCCCTTTCTGCACACCATCCATTGTGTCACCAAGAATGTCTTCTCAATGACGTCAGGAGCCTTTACAAGAGAAAGAACTTGGCCTCCTGGAAACCTAACAGTCTACTGTAGTGTGCTTGGGTCCAAGCACATGACATGTGTTATGGTGGTAGAAGCATATGAGCTAGAGCAGTCCTTGCCATAGCTGCTGTAAGACAATGCCCCAGGCCAGTGCCTTAGACTATGGAATTTTAAGCTCTCGCTGCTAAGAAGACTGGCAATGTAAGATCGGGTGTTAACAGGGTTGGTTTCTTCTGAGACTGGCCTTGAGACTCAGAAGTAGGCTGCCTTGCCTTCTTGCTGTCTCCTCATGTGGCCTTTTCTTTGTGTGTGTAATGGCTTTAGTCTTCTTTGCTTATCAGTCCTATTGGCTCCATTCTTACAACGTTGTCTCATCACTGGTTCTTGTCAATACATCCTCCTGGAGGACTTAGTGCTTACTGTAGAGGTGGTCAGATTATCCTTGTTTTTAAAATGTTTGTTTTACGTATGCTTGTGTGGGCCCATGTGTGTGCACACACATGCCTGTGTTGGTGTGCACTTGCTGCAGTGTGCCTGTGGTCAGAGGACAGTTTGAAGTTGATCCTCATCTTCTATCTTGTGGTTTCTAGAGATTGAACTCAGGTCATTAGCCTTGGTGGCAAGTACCTTCACCCACTGAACCCTCTTGCCAGCCCAAGACATAGCCCAGGTTGGTCATGAGCTTGTGATCCTCCTGCTTCAACCTCTTAGCACATCTTATTGATATGTACTACCACAACTGGCTCCATCCCCTTAAATAGCATGTTTCCTAATGGTTCAGAGTTTTTTTTTAAACAAAATTACCATATACCTTAACAAGTCTCCTAGGATATAAGTCATCCCTGCCCCCCAAAACCTGAAAGACAGGTGTGAATCAAGAACTTGTCTATGGATATTTATTTAGGAGTGTGATTATTTGGCAGTGTGTAGGTAGATACAGCCAATGATTATTATCCAATGACAAAAGGGAATGGAGCACTAATGTGTGCTAAACCATGAAGAAAGGCCAAAGATGGCCATCAAAAGGAAATTGGTCATAAAAGGTTTTGTGTTTTTAGAATTCCATTTGTACAAAGTATCCTGAATAAACGAATTTACAGAGACAGGATGGTGCTTCTTAGCTTCATGAAGGTGTAGAAAAAATGTATTACAATCACTGTATCTAGTGGGTTGCAAGCATTGGAACTAAACAATGATAAAGCATATTGTTGATGCACAAATACTATGGAATTACATGTTATTTTCCTTTTCAGTGTTGGGGATTAAACTCAGCTCCTTGCTCATGCTAGGCAGGCACTTTATTACTGAGCTACACCCTAATCTTGAATTCCAACCTTTAAAATACTACATCTTGTATGCGTTTACTGTAACCAAAGAGACTGTGCTAGAAGCTGCCTTTACTTAGAATAATCGCTGTTATAGGAGGTAAACGAAACCTCATATGTCAAGCCTACATCTCTTTATTTTTCAGAGCATTTACAGACATTGGAAACAGACAACTCAGTGTTGGGAGATATAAGAAGTCAGAGACAGAAGAGCTAGTTAGGTGTACAGAGTCTGTTATTATGGAACATACAAGGTTAAGCCCCTTCCTGCTTTTTTCATGTCTGGATCTGTATACTGTGTTCTTGTAATTTATTTTTTATTTTTTCCTTTTATTTTATTTTACAATACCATTCAGTTCTACATAACAGCCACAGATTCCCTTGTAATTTTTATTTTTGAGAATTTCATAGCTGTATACAATGCATGTTGACTATATACATTCCCCACACCCCCTCCAATTCTTATATCCTCCAGGGTGTCTCCCTCCCAGCTTCATTTCTTATTTTTAGTTGCCTATTTAATCCAATTAGTGATGTCCATATATGTACAGGTGTAGGGGTACCCACTGGCTATTGGACAAGCTACTTGTGGCCATGGCCCCATCCCCAAAATGTGGCTCTCCTTCCTCAGCAGCCATTACAACTTGCCAATACTGCCTCAGCAAGGGGCGGGGACTCGGCAAGGAGCGGGGCCTCATTGGCTTGTTCCCCATCCATTCTGAAATGTGGACTGGATTGACAATTGATTGTACAAGTAACTACAGTTTCTGTGAGTTAATGAGTGCAATGGCCCTGTCATGTCCAGAAGACACTGTTTCACACTGATTTTCCCAAATTCTGGCTCTTACAGTCTTTGTGCCCTAACTTCTGAGATGTTATCTGAGATTTTTCTGGGGAGAGGGGTATGATATAGATGTCAAGTTTATGGCTTAGCACCCCACCATCATGTATTCTCTGCATTTTGACCACTTGAGAATCTATGTATTAACCTCTGTCCATTGTAAAAAAGCTTTTTGTGCTGAGAGCTGTACCAATCTACAGGTATTAAGATAAATGTTAAGAAGGCAGTTTGATGCTCTGCCCATATGACAAAATAGCTTCTCCCTATGATTGTCCACAAAATAGCTGCTTTCCCAGGTTTACATTACCAAGCATTAGTTCTGTCCTGTATGACAGGCCTTAAATCCCACCAGAAAGTCATTGGTTGCTCCAATAACATTCATGCCATTATTGCCACTATTGTGCCAATGGACATATTTTGTAGTGTGTTTTTAAGAGGATGCCAAGTCAATCAGCAACCCATTTTTTTCTATTGAATATCAGGAGAAAAAGATTCTACAGTTGATGCTTCTGGGTGAGATGGTGAAGCACAACAGATACAAGCTGCAGTTCCTGAGGTAAGCTGCACAGTCACTGCTGTCCCCCAAGGTAACTCATTGTGGTGCTCTATGGTTGAGCACATGGTGTTTTCTGTTCTCTGAGGAAGAACTCATGGTCTGTACTGTGCCATGGGGGTATAACCCATGGTCCATGCTGCCCTCAGGAGTAGAACTCATGGTTGGTGCTGCCTCCCCGGGGGTAGAACCCATGGTCAGTGCTGGCCCCCCCTGGGGGATAGAACCAATGGTCAGTGCTGCCTGCCCCCGGGGGGTAGAACCTATGGCCAGTGCTGCCCCCCTCCCAGGGTAGAACTCATGGCTATTTCTGGAACTTTTAAACTGGATTGGTATTGTGTACATAACTAAGCTGCTATTCCATGTGTGTAGTAGTGGCCACATATATCCAGAGGACAGTATTTCACAGGATTCCTTCCTATCCTCTGGCACTTAGATTATTTATGCCCATCCCTCTTCCAAGATGTTCTGACTCTTGTGTTGGAAAGGTATTTGACCCATCCACAGTCTTGATAAAATCATGTTTCTTAATACATTGAGACTCCATAAGGATAGATGGCTGAAATAGAATTTCCTATCTCTGTTCATTTTTTTTTTTTGAGACAATTAAAATTACATCTTATAATTACTGGAGCAGATTTATAATTCCATTATAATAGATTAAGGCACAATTGAAGAAAGGTACTAATTTTGAAGAACTCCACTCTTAAATAGCCAATGGTCCACTAGGCACAGACATGAAGGGATTATAATCACCTCAGTCACCAATAGGAACAACAATATCAAAAAGGTTAGGTGACTTGTGAAGAGTTTTGAACCCAAGAGGTAGAGTCATGGTTTCTAATTATGACCTTCAGTACACACTTGAAGATTTTAAATGTATGTTTGTCAAAATACCTAGGTTCTAGAGCCAAATGTAATTTAGAAATATTAAATTGATAACAAATAGCAGCATATCAAATATTAACATGACATTTTCATTCCAAAAACAGGAAAAGTTCCCATTTCCTTGTATCCTTACAGCACCCAAACTGGATGTACTTTCAGACCTGGCTGATTAAGCATCAATTTTCTTGTTTCTTGAATTTTGAAATTTCTCAGCAACTTTTAAGTCTAGCTTTTTGAGAGTTGGAGCTTTTTGGCAGTCCATGGAATGGAATTGAGGGTTCCACAAATGTTAGAAAAGTGTCTCAATACTGAGCTACACTCCCATCACTGAGAATTACTCATTTTGGTCATAGAAGAGAATTGTATTCAAGATTAGTTTTTATTATGCTTGGAGATGAGGTTGTATGTTGATCAAATACCCTGGGAGTATTTTTTATTTAAAAAAATTTAAATTCATTTTATATACCAACCACAGATCCCCCTTCTCATCCCTCTTCCCATTCCCCCTGCTTCCTTCCCCCCTGACCAACCCTGCATCCCCTTCTCTGAAAGTGTAAGGCATGGGGAGTTAAGCAAAGCCTGGTACATTTAGTTGAGGCAGGACCAAGCCCCTCCCTGCTGCATCAAGGCAGCAAGGGCATCCCACCATAGGTAATAGGCTCCCTTGGGAGTATTTAAATAGGTGTATTTGAATAGGGGAGTATTGGAAAGCATTTAAAGTTATCTTTAATAATGAAGGGTATAGGGGTGGACATGTGAGTTATAAGGAATGAAGATATGGTCTTCAGGGAATGGAGTCATAGTGAGTAGTTTACCCTTTATGTCCTCTGAGAATGCCTTGCTTCTGTTAATGTCACAGTCTAGGATCTTGTTCTGCCTCCATTCATCAATGGAATGACTTTTTGTTTCTCCATATGAACCAGTTCCTGACATGTGTGGACTTTTTGGGCAACAAGCTCCTGGATAAGGGTGCCATGTTGCTGTGTATGACTCTGAAGTATCCCAGGTGCTTCCTGAAAAGTATTTTAAAAGTGTTATATTTTCTCTGTTTGATGTCTTTAGACATGAGGCATAGTGACATCAGACTTGCTGAGTAACCAGTATGGATCCAGCCACTGACACAGATGCCTGCTCATGTTTCGTCTGTGGAAAGTGGTTCATGGATCTTCTTATTCCATCCCAACTATGTGATAAAGGATATGAGAATCAACAATGGCTTGAGCTTCTTTCATTAGGAGGGCAGCTTAGAAGGCTATGCATTAGAAGGTGTTTTTCATCTGACCAGCTGTTTCATTCTTTTGAAGGATGGAAAACTGTCAACTCACAGAAACTTATTGCAAGGAGCTCTTTTCCTTTTTAATGGTCAGCCAGAAGCTGACACATCTGAGCCTGGCCAGGAACAACCTTGGTGATGGTGGAGTGAAAATCCTGTGTGAAGGCTTGTGCTCCCCTGATTGTAAACTACATGTGCTGGTGTAAGTCTTCAGGTCTAGTTTCTTCCCCTACACCCACCCCCTACACTTGCCCCTCTCCTCGCCCTCCCTCCACCCTTGCATCCTAGGAAACCCCATATTCAGGAGCCGTGTGTTTCTTCATAGCAGAAGAATTTGATTTGATCCTCTATCACTTAGAGATAATTGTGCAGTCAATTTGCATGCTAGTATGTGCAAATAAACCTGGTAGCATAAAGCTTGATGTAGTGTTCAAAATAACTTCTCAGAGGTTATCGAGTATTTATTTGCTTGTTCTGCGGGATAAAGCACAACAACACAACTGCTCATGGAATCAAGCATTAGTCAGGTGCTCAGTGGAGACTCTAACTTAACACACTTGAACCTGGGTCTGAATCTCATAGCTGCTGGACTGATGGTGTTCTGTAACAATTTAAAAATCCAAAATGCAGTCTAAAATGCCTAGGGTAGGTTTTGGTGTTTAATTTTAGAGAGTCTGGAATCTTTAATTTCTTCTAGAACATCTCAGATTGCAGAAATATTATTCCTTTTAGATAAACTCCTCTGGGACTCAGTATAGGTAACTGGGGGCTCACAACATTGTTCAGGGGCATTGAGGACATGGGATGGGAACAGTTTACAGTGAGGTGAGTTTCTGGAAAACACTGTTTCTGTTGGGATGTGATGACCAGGAAGCCTAGGTCCTGCCCCTGTTTAGTAATTGGGCAACCGAATGTTATACCACACCCAGAAAATGCAGTGGTCCCATAAAGAGCATGATGAACCTCATTTCCCTTCTCTCTTCCAAGTCTCAGCTAAACACAATTCAATGATGCAGCCTACTTTGAAGCCAGGGTTCTGGGAAAGAGAACCTGGGTGGTGAAATCATTTCATGACTGCAGAGATGAGAAAAGAAAAACACTAAAATTATAGATGCTTCTGTTCTGTTTTGACTGTGACTGGGAATTATTAACAACTTCTTTCAGGGTTTGTATAGATCTAGGGGTGGACTGGCAGAATGTTTGTATAAACAGCAAACTCCCTTGCCTAATAAGAGCAAGGGCAGCATGGAGTTGACAAGGGGGATCCACTCCCCTTTCCCTGCCTACCCAACTTTGTGATCATTAAGTTAAATTTGTGCAACTGATTTGTGCCAACTGTATACTCTTAGATGTATGGTCATTCACTGGAATATGGTCAACCCTACATAAATTGGATGTATATATTACAATGCCTCATCCTAAGGTTCCAGGGTCATTTTGAAAGAGGGTGCATATGAACTCAAAATGATCATTACAGTATGTACAAGACCAGGTAAAGCTCAAATCGGACAAAATCCAAGCATTGGAGACTATAGTTAGGGCTACTATTGCTGTGGTTAAACACCATGACCAAAAAGCAAGTTGTGGGGGGGGAAGGGTGTGCCTGGTTAACACTTGCACATCACTGTTCATCACTGAAGGAAGTCAGGACAGGAACTCACACCAAGGCTGCGGGATCCTGGAGGCAGGGGCTGAAGTGGAGGCCATGAGGGTTGCTGCTTACTGGCTTTTTCCTCATGGATTGATCCCCCTGCTTTCTTATAGAACCCAAGACCACCAGTTCAGGGATGGCGCCACCAACAGTGGGCTGAGCCATTCCCATCAATCACTAAGAAAGTGCCCCACAGTCTTGTCTACAGCCAGATCTTCAGGAGGCATTTTTTCCCAGTTAAGGCTCCCTCCTCTCTAACTCTAGCTTGTGTCAAGTTGACACAAAGCTAACCAGTACAGAGGGAGATGTGGTCATGAAGTCCCACCTCCAGTTGAGGATCAATTGACTATTGGTATCTTCTAGAAGGAAGAGTCGGTTTTCTTAAGTGAACCTTTTACTAGTTATGAACCAAACACTTTATTGGCAAGCACTTTCAGTTTGTGGGTTTTTTTAAGTAGTTGGGTGTGAAACCTCTCATCACTTGTGCATACTAGATAGACACTCTGCCACTGAACCATAACCCCAGCTTCTCACTAATTTCTCTATTGCTGAGACATGACTCTACCCCTTACTTGTGGATTCTAGGCAAGTGTTTCATCACTGAGTTTCAACCTTAGCCCCTGAGCAAAACATTTTTTTGAGATAGCACCTTAAGTAGCTCTGGTCTGGTCCCACATTTCTTTACTGCAGGATCCCTAGCAATACTGTGCAAGGCCTCAGCAAGAGATTACCAAGGAGTTAATTCCTTTTTTTTTTCTTCAAGGCTCTGTGGATGCTCCATCAGTCCATTGCATTGTCAGGAACTTGCCACTGCCATTGATAGCAACCTAAAGCTGGAAACTCTCAACCTGGGCCAGAATATCTTGGGGAAAAGTGGAGTAACAGTGACCTTGGATACTTTAAAAGATAATACTGTGCCCTTGAAGACAATCAGGTATGGCCTTTCTGTTTGACCTGGTGAATTTTCCACGAAGAGATTAATGTCTTGGGGAGCTTCAAGTGGAAGTACACACTATTTGAGTCCTGGCCCTCAGTGGTGAGCTCCCTCTCAGGGTATATGGGTCTCCAATTAGGCCAGTCATTAGTTGGCCCCTCCCACAATTTCTGTACCATCTTTATCCCAGCACATCTCGTAGGCAGGACAGATTGTAGGCAGACACGTTAGTGGCTGGGTTGTTGTCCTAGTCTCTCCACTGGAAGTCTTGTCTTGTCAAATCGGGAGTATAGCCCACCCAACAGAGATGACTGGAATAGCTGATTAAGAGAACAAATAGCACATACAATTTTTCTTACTGTTTGCAAATCTTATACATAAGTGTCTTGACCAAATTCAATGCCCCCATTCTCCCCTTCCCACTTCTCCTGTGCCCACCCCACCCCACCACTCTTCTTTCTCATGCCTATGCTCCCTTTACACTCAGTGAGCCCACTCTGTGCTGCCAATGTGTGCCTAGGGTCATCCACTGGGAGTCTATCAGGGTCAAATCCTGGAAGCAATATGATCCCTCCCCACCCCCTACAGCCATCTATTTCCTATAACTCTTCAGTTAGGGGCCAGAGCTTCCTGAGAAAACATCAACTTAATGATATAATTTACATTACAGATGCTAAGCTAACAAGTTTTCTGCCATCCTGAAACATTCTTTTCTTTAGTGGGAGCAGTTAGGAACGAATGTCTTGAAGACAACATGACTTAAGCTCCCTGGGAACATTAATGCTCTGTGGTCTTACAGGTTGAAGATAGGTAATTCGAGCCTGGATAATGGAGAAACTGTTGAAGAAAATAAAAGAGAGCAAACCCAGCTTGAGGATTGACAACGCCACCAGCACAACTGCACCATCGCCTTGTGACCCCGTCTTTGAGTATGCCGAAACTGTTCCTCTGACAGCTTAGGGAAGGCAATCTGGGCTGGAAGACATCCGGAGCACCGAGTGATACGACTTGACACTCATTGACTAAGACACTGACTTTTTCTCTCTGCTTAATGGTAAATTCTGCACACATCACACATCCACTTTTGTCCACCATGTGTTCTCACCAGCATAATAAAAGTTTTAAGTCACTCCATTTAATGCTTCACTTATTTTACTTTTTTTCACATACTGACCACTGTTTCCCCTTCTCTCTTCCTGTTCCCTCCCCACATCTCCCTTCTACCCCTGTCCCATCCACTCCACCCCCATCTCCATTCAGAAGGGGGCAGGCCTCCCACGGGAGTCAACAAAGCGTGACACATCAAGTTGAGGCAGGACCAAGCTCCTCCCCCTGCATCAAGGTTGGGCAAGGCAATCCAGCATGGGGAATGGGTTTTCAAAAGCCAGCCAAAGTGCCAGGGACAGGTCCTGATCCCATTGCTAGGAGCCCTATAAACAGATCAAGCTACACAGCTGTCACACACATACAGAGGGCTTATATTGGTCCCATGCAGGCTCCTTAGGTGTTGGTCCAGAGTCGTGAGCTCCTGCCAGCTCAAGTCGGTCATCTCTGTGGGTTCCCATCATGACCCTGACCCCCTTGCCCATACAGTCATTCCTCTCTTCAATAGGGCTCACAGAGTTCAGCCCAGTGGTTGGCTGTGGATCTCTGCAACGTAAAGCTTCATTTATTAACAATCTCAGAGCCCATTTGGCAATACATTTCATGATGGACATACTTAGGAAGTTCCCAGGAATCCACAAGGATGACCCCAGCTTAGACTAGCAGTAGTGGAGAGGGTGCTTGAACTGGCCTACCCTGGTAAGCAGATTGGTGAATACCCTACTGTCCTCATAGAGCCTTCATCCAGTAACTGATAGAAGCAGATGCAGAGATCTGCAGCCAAGCACCACGCTGAGCTCCAGGAGTCCAGTGGTCTCGAACTCTTGATCTTCTGCCTCCAGCTGCATACTGAAGAGGTAAGGTGAGTGCATTTCACCACGTCAGTTTTTAAACTTTCACCGCCGTCTCTGTCAATCTCTGTACCTCTTTATATATGCCTGCTCCCTCCCGCTCCACCCCTCACTTTTTTGGTGGGAAACATACTTTCCCCTGTGTTGCCAAGAATCATTTCTATTAATTGAAAATTCAGGTCGACTTATGAATTTTTCTTAGAGAAAAAGTTCAAAGTTACTATTTAATTGAGCATTTGTTCCCAGGCATTGACACAAGGTAATTGGTCTGCAACCTCCCATGATTTTTTCCACCAGACTCAAGTAGACAATCACTACTTTGAGTCAGCGTTCCTACATTCATATTCTTATCACTAATTCTGTAGGATGAAAACATAAGGGACAGCTTTAAAATCATCTTTGAGAATTTGAGTCTACAATGTATTTTGGTTATATATACTCCTCCACTCCCCTCCGTCTTCCCATGGACCACATCCCTAAAGAAAACTGACTCTTCCCTAGCAGTCATCAGAGGTCTGTATCTCTTCAGGGGGAGGTTGGGGGCACATCATGAGCCTCTCCCCCACCCACACTGGAACATTGGCTGGCTTGATCTTATGCAGCCTTGTCCCACCCAGGAGACACTGTTTTGCATTGGTCATCCCTGATCTCCTGACTCATAACAATCTTTCCTCACTCTTCAGTGTTCCCTGAGCCTTGAGCAGTCTGTACTATAGATGTCCAATTTTAAATTACTTTCATATAGCACCTCCATTTTCGATGGCTCCATGGTAGTAAGTCTTGCCAAATATTCAAGATTTCTGTAGTATTTGGGATTGTGCTTGGCTGGTGTTAACTCAGGCTTTGGGGTAACTATAGTGGGATGAAGCTAGGCAAAGAAGTCTGATACATAGTTCACAATAATAGAAAATATGTTGGAGAAATTAAGAATTGAGATTTCAATAAGTTATTAGATGTTGGACTGAGTCAAACATTTGGGTAAAAGTGATCTCATTAGAGAGTCTACGTTGAAATGTATAGTTTAAATATTTTTCTTTTGCCATGCTAAGGGGTTTATTTCATGGTCTTGTACAGGCTGGATGGGTCTTTGGGATATACCCCCAGTACTCTTAAATTTCATTGAGAACGTCATACATATATACAATGTATTTTGTTCATATCTGTACTCATTTCCACTCCAGCTCCACTCAGACTCTCCTACAGCCTCTCTCTCTCTCTCTCTCTCTCTCTCTCTCTCTCTCTCTCTCTCTCTCTCTCTCATTTGTGTGTGTGTGTGTGTGTGTGTGTGTGTGTGTGTATTGATAGCCCACTTGAGTCCAGTTAGTACTTCCAGTGTGCTATGGGTCTAGGGCTGACCACTGAAGTATGGGCAATCTACCAGGTATGGGCCATGCCACTGAGGAAAACTGACTCTTCCTCAGCAGCCATCAACAGCTCCTCAGCTATGGGAGAAGTCTTGTGAATCCCTCCCACGTCCACGCTAGAGTGTTTACTGGCTTGGTCATTTGTAGGCAACCACAGCTGTTGTGAGTTCACAAGTGCACCGGTCCTGTCATGACTTGTAGACAGTATTTCACAGCAGACCTCCCCATCCTTTGACCTCTTCCATGAAATCATCTGACCCGTGGCGAAAAGGGATGTGATATTAGAGTGGAGCACCCCACAGTCACGTGTTCTCTGCATCTTGACCAGTTGAGTCTCTATATTAACCTCTACCCACAGCAAAATGCTTATGGAGCTATCACATAATGTTTGTACACATTTCTGCTTGTCACAACTAGGAGGTGCTGTTAGCACTAATGGATGGAGATCAGGGTTCTTCCCATAACATCCAAGTTATCAACACAGAGGACAACATCCTCTACTTCTGGCAAAGAAAGATCCTGGTCCAAATGTCACTACTACAGACTGCTGTACTACAGAAACCCTGCAGTTCTGGCCTCAAAGAAACACAGATGTGGGAAGTGGGGACCATCAGGTACCCCAGAGATAAATTTCTTCACCCAGTATTAATACTGAGGTAGGTGTGTCTGTCTGTCTGTCTGTCTGTCTGTCTGTCTGTCTGTCTGTCTGTCTCTCTCTCTCTCTGTGTGTGTGTGTGTGTGTGTGTGTGTGTGTGTGTGTGTGCAAAATCCTGAAGAGTTTTCAGGTAGGAAACCCTAAGCTATTTATTCTCTATTTCTGAGGTTTTAACATCAGCATGGTTGACATTAAGGGCCAGATTCTTCACTGAGTGGGTAGTATACATTGTAAGATTTTATTAGTCTTGCAGTTTCTGCTCATCAGAAGCTTATAGAACCAGTAAGACAGATTTTTTTTAATAGTCAGATGCATAGATGCCAATTAATGGTTGCCAGGGGCTAGAGGAGAAATTTGGAATAACTTGTTCACTGGATGCAGCATTCTTGTTAAATATTTTTCTATTACACTTTTAATTGTATGCGTTTGTGTGTTGATGTGCACATGTCATAGCACCCTTGTGGAGGTCAGGAGAACTTTCTAGAGTGTGCTCTCTCCTTTTACCTTAAGGGTCACAGAGCTTGAACTCAGGTTTTCGGTCTTGGCAGTAGATCTTTTTACCTGCTGAGTCATCGGGCCAGCTCTCTTGAATTATCTTTTTGGCTGATATAAAAGCATAGGAAGTAGATAGCAGTGATGGTCACACACAACGGTGAGTGCAAAAAGCCACTGGGCAGCAAAGGGTTGAAATGTTTTTAAATTTGTAGGGTGGTGATAGTGTGTGGGGGTGGTGGGTGGCAGGGCGGGCAGAATATCCCTCAGTTGATGATCGACATCTTAATCAAACATGAATATATAGTGTGGCATCTATACATAATGTGCTATAGGTGATAATTGAATTTTGAAATAGAAAACATTGAAAAGATTTAAAAACATCCTACACAAAGCTCAAGCCAGTAAGTTTCCAGCATGGATGGCTATGAAGGCCCCAACTGCAAACTGAGGAACTATTTGCAGTTAATAGGTGATGGGGGTTATTTTTTCTTTGAGAGTGTAGCCACTGGTAAGTTCTCTGGCGGGTTATCCCACATCAATCCACATATGCACAGCCAGTGGTTTAAGAAATGATTTTTTTTTTTACAAAAATTCTCACTGAGGCTGATGAGATGGCTCAGTGGGTAAAGGTGATTTCAGACAACCCTGATGTCCTGGGTTCAGTCCCCAGGACCCACAGGATGATGGGAGAGAACCTCCACATGTGTGCTGTGGAGTGTGAGTGTGTGTGCACGCACGCACGCACGCACTCGCGCGCGCGCGCGCGCACACACACACACACACACATACACACACACAGTTAATAACTTCAAAACTGCATAAACTTATTTTAAGTAGTTGTATGAGTTTTAATGTTAGCATACAGGAGGCTGGAGAGATGGGGATATGGTTGAGTGCATGTTGCTCTTCCAAATGACCTGGATTCAGTTCCCAGCACCTGTATCAGACAGTTAGCAATTATCTGTAGCTCTAGTTTGGAGGAGTCTGATACCCTCTTCTGGATTCCATGGGTACTTCATGCGTGCAGTGCATATACAGACATTTGCACGTGCACGTACACACACACACACACACACACACACACACACACACACACACACAAAGTTCGCATAGAAATCAATGGGTTTCGTTATGGCCCCTTCATTCATTGTTTTTGTTGACTGTCTTGCCCCCATCTGTTCACAGAGCTTGCTGATCCGGCTCGTCTTCTGGCTGCTTGCTCTAGGGACTCTCTGTGCCCACCTTCTGAGGTTGGAATTACAGGTGGGCTTCTATGTACAGATAACATTTACATGGGTTCTGAAGTTTTATACTCAGGTCCTCACATTTTTATGGCAAACATTTTAAACACTGAACCATCTCTCCAGACCCCAAACTTTATAATTTAGGCACGATAAGAGATTAACAATAAAGTAAAAAAAACTATGAAATAGAGTGCCTCTGCCTCAATGTCCCAAATCCTCACTGCACTGTGGCAATATTTTTGGAGACAGGGCCTCACTATATAGCTATGAGCTGGCCTGGAACTAACAAAGATCCACCTGGCTTTGCCTCCTGAATGCTGGAGTTAAAGCCTTGATGTTTTTGGATGATGGTTGAGCATGTGTAACTGAGACTATTGCATAAGGTGGAGGGTAGAACAAGGGGGATGCTGTATAGTCTTGTCTTTATAATTGGCTTTTCATAAAGAAGAAAAGAAAATGAATTTAGGAAGGGTGGTTTTCATGATATAATTCTCCACTTGGAAGGTGGAGGCTGGAAGATCAGGAGTTTAAGGTCATCCTGAACTAATAGTAAGTTTAAGGCCAGCCTGGGCTATATGAGGCCACTCTCAAAACAATGATGCAAATAACTTTTGCAATACAAATGATGTATTTGATAAAATAGGTTACCTGAAGAAAATCAAGTTTGACAAGAAATATAAAAGCACTGTGGTATCAGAGACCCTTTATTTTTTTTATTTTGATTGTTTTTAGTATGATAATATCCAGACTTTTATTTTTTTCTTTTTGTTCTTTTCTTCTACTGAATGGTCTGGCTTGTGACTATCAAGAGTAATGCAACTGGAACTGAGCACCTTATTTTTTAATCTCATTTTTTAATTTACTTTTTTTCATTTTGCATACTAACCACAGTTCTCCCTCCCTCCCCTCCTCTACTATCCTTCACCTCCCCCAACTCTACTCCCCAGCCTCTCCTTAGAGAGGGTAAGGCTTCCCATGGGGAGCCAACAATCAAGTTGAGGCAGAACCACCCCCCCTCCCGGTATCAAGGCTGAGCAGGGTATCTTTCCATAGGGAATGTGTTCCAAAAAGCCAATTCATGCACCAGGGATAAATCCTTGTTACTGGACTGGACATTGTTTATATATAATGGAGTTTTTTTGTCTGGATCTGTCAAATGTTAATGGACTAGACATTGTTAATGTAATCTTGACTGTATATTGCATATGCTTATTGAAGATAGTTTTTCTTGTATTAGTTATAAGCTTCTTTAATTTTAGACAAAAAGAGAGGAAATGTGGTGGTATTGTGTATTCTAATAAATTTATCTGGGGTCAGAGAACAGACAGCCACTAGATACAAAGGCTAGAAAATGGTGGCACTTACACCTTTAATCCTAGCATTCCAGAGATAGAAATCCCTCTGGATCTCTGTGAGTTCAAGGCCACATTGGAAATAGCCAAGCATGGTGACAGGCCTTTAATCCCAGAAAGCCAGCCTTTAATCCCAGGGAGTGGTGGTAGAAAACAGGAAGATATATAAGGTGTGAGGACCAGAAACTAGAAGCATTTTTTGGCCTGGTTAAGCATTTTGGCTGGTTAAGATTTTGGCTGGTTGAGCATTCAGGCTTTTGAGCAGTAATTCAGCTGAGACCCATTCCGGATGAGGACTCAGAGGCCTCCAGTCTGAGGAGACAAGACCAGATGAGGATCCGGCGAGGTGAGATAGCTGTGGCTTGTTTTGTCTCTCTGATCTACCAGCATGGACCCCAATAACTCGCCTGAGGTTTGATTTTATTAATAAGAACTTTTAAGATTCCTGCTACAAATCCTGGTCCCACTGCTAGAGGCTCCACAAACAGACCAAACCACACAGCTGTCACCCACATTCAGAGGGCCTAGTTCGGTCCCCAGCAGGTATGAGAGACCTTTTAAGTGTATTGCCAGAACACAAGTGAAAAGGAGTCATGGCGGAAAGACAGACAAATACGTTTTCTTGTATTTGGGATGTAGATTTATTGCAAATGACATGAAAGTAGAGGAAGATTATTTATGGGAAAAAGGGGATAAAGCGGGCCCTGGCAGGGTGACTATGAGCCAAGCACAATGATATGCTTGCATGAATGTGTTACAAGTTTATTTTATCATGCCTCCACCAGTGGCTAGGGTCTGATGATTCATGTTAGCTGATTTGTGGGTTTTTCTGCACATGTGTCAGTATGAGTGACTGTGAATGGGGTTAAGGTTTTTTCAAACTTGGAGGAACAATTATGACTATGAGAAAGTGGTGGATCTAGGGAATGGAGTGACAACTCAGTGGTTAAGAGCGTGTGTTTGCTTTTTTTTTTTTTTTTTGGTCTTTTTGGGATAGGGTTTCTCTGTGTAGCTTTGCGCCTTTCCTGGATCTCACTCTGTAGACCAGACTGGCCTCGAACTCACAGAGATCCGCCTGCCTCTGCCTCCCGAGTGCTAGGATTAAAGGCATGTGCCACCACTGCCCAGCTGCATTTGTTGCTTTTACAGAGGACCAGAGTTCAGTTCCAGAACGAAGCTTGGATACTGCACGACTGCTTGCCATTCCAGCTCCATTGATTGTGACATCCCTATTCTTGACTCCATGGGCACTTGCATGCACATATTACGTGCAAATAAAAATTTAAAAAGAAAATTATGAACCCTAGTTTAATGGAAGAAGCTGATAAAAATGATCTGAAGTTCTGAGGCTATAGTTCAGAGAAATAGATTTGGGCATCAATCTGAGGAAAATTGAAGCAATATGCTTGGCCAGCATCAACCCAGGCTTTCATCTATGGACAGGGCATATTATCACAGAATGTGAAAGATCTGGCACTGGACTGAAAGAATCTGCCAGCTTACCTTATCAGCTACTTTTCTCATTCTTGTACCCAGATATATGACAAGATGCAAATTTGGGGAGGAGAGGTTTACTTTGAGTCATGGTTTGTGGGTGTATAGTCCATCAGAGAGGGGAAGGCATGCCAGAAGGTGTTTCTGTGATTGCATCTGTAGATAGCCTAGTGATGGAAAGTAGTTCATAACCATAACTCCTGCTTCAGGCACCTCTCTCCACAGGCACCTCTCTCTTTCTCTCTCTCTCTCTCTCTCTCTCTCTCTCTCTCTCTCTCTCTCTCTCTCTCTCTCTCTCCCCCCCCTCTCTCTCTCTCACACACACACACACACCACACAGCCCTCACATAAATAAAATATTAAATTAATAAAAACATGTTAAGTGGAACTGGTGTTGGAGAAGCTTGAAAACACGATAATACTATAACCATTTGAAGATAAGCAGTGAGACGATGAGAGAAACCAGAGCAATGACAATTTAGGGGAAGAAGTGAACAACATATCAGATATAACCAACAAGAGGTGAAGAGCACATTGTGTGTTACCTTAACAGAAACTTGTTAGTGATTATTACAATAGCAGCTTGAGAGGAAACAGTGGTGGAGAGAAGATGATTTCCAGGGACTTGGGGAGTCATGTGAAGAAAGAGAAGGTAGCCAAAGAGAGGGGTCTCATGAGAAACCCTGTCCACGTGTTGATCTAAAAATTAAATTATTTTTAGACAATTTTGCACATGTACACCTTGCATGGTGGTCACTACCACCCCCACCTTTCCACCACTCCTGCCCACGCCCTCATCCCCACAAATCTCTTATGTTCATTTTGTTTTGTGACCCACTGAGGTTAACCAGGTCCATCTGTGTGACGGTGGGTTTGGAGCTATGCTCTGGAGCCTGTAGAGGGCAGATACCTAAAGACGGTGTTTTCCTCCCTCTCACAGAGTCTATCAATAGTCAGTATCTCAGAGCATATCATGATCTTGAGGTAATAAATTTCTATTATGTTACCAGTCCTGCAGTATTTTGTTGTGGTATTTCTAACGGACAATATGCACCATCTGTGTTTAAGATTTTGATACTTTGTCCATTATGGAAGTTGTGTTCATTTTGAATTTTTAAAATAGTGCTTTTATATATAATTTAACTTAGCAACTGAAGGTTTTTGTTGTTTTTCTCTGCATCCTTTTGATGTTTAAGATACCATGTTCAGTATCTCAAAAATTGTAAATACAATACAGAACCCTTGGATCTTGCTTGTGATCTGTTTGAGAGATTTGATTAGAATGAGTTAAGAATACAGAGCTAGGGCTGGTCAGGACCAGTTCCTCATTTCCTTGAGAAGGCGCCTTTACCAAGACCAAGTTCTGACTCTAGGTATAGGTATATAAAATATTTCTAACTTGCATGATATTTTGCTTAAGATGACAGTTTTCTTGCCATAAACTAGAATAGGGAAGATTCAACATGTCATAAACTCACTCTAAACCAATCCATTTAATATTGGGTTGAATAGGGTGTTGGGAGATTATAATTTTATAGTAAGTTAGAAAGTTCTGCCAATAGGAAAAGAGAAAATAAAATTCAATTTGGAGCCCCACCCCCAGCAATGGGTACAACCATCAGTTGCCTACAGCGCAGTGAGTGACATGTATGTCAGAGTTTAGTCTAGTATCTCAATATTACTCCCCATTAAATCTTTGTATTAAACCAGGCATGGCAGCACATGCCTGGAATCCCAACTTTTGGGAGGCTGAAGATGGAGGACCAAGAGTTTGAGGGTATCTTGGGCATGTAGTGAGACTCTGACTCACAAAACAAAACAAAACAGCCCCAACCAACCAACCAACCAAACAAACAAACAAACAAAAAATAACAGTAAAAAGCCTTATAGCATTTCTTTGGGTTTAGGAATATTCCTTGATACTTAACAGGACATTTAGCTTTAGAGATGGATTTAACCTGCCTGATGTGTCTGTATAGAACAGAATGGTGATCCCTATTAGTATATTAATGGGGCAATCAAATAGTTCAAAGCAGAAAAAGCTGCTGGACCCTACACCCTATATCAAGACTCAGGAGTGTCAAGTTCTGTGTTGTATTCATGTACCTATTCATCAGTGGGTTTCCTGATATCTCACTGATGACTAAGAACATAATCATCAAGCTGATAGACTCAATTCACATGAAACCCATATTACAGATGGGAACATAGAGATGTGAACACTTACAGGATTCTGGTGCTATTATAGGAAATATCAAGGCAGGTTCAGTGGCTCAGCTAGAAAAAACACTTGCCACCAAGTCTGACCATGAGTTCAATCCCCAGGACCCACATAGTGTGTAGACAGGGAAACCAAGGTTTGGCTGAGATCCAGCTAGGACACACCTATGTCTCTGGACTATTTGTTCATAGTTTGCATTTTTACAGGTTGGTTGTGGTTACAACGGTTTTTGAACCATTTCATAATGTTTTAGTTGAGGTTTCTAATGTGATAAAACACCATGACCAAAAGTAACTTTTGGGGAAAAGGGTTTATTTCAGCTTACAATTCCATACCACAGTCCAGCACTGAGAGAAATCAAGACAGGAACCTAGAGGCAGAAGCTGATGCAGAGACCAGGAAGGGGTGCTGCTTACTGGCCTTTTCCTCATGGCTTGCTCAGCACACTTCCTATAGAACCCAGGACCACCAGCCTAGGGATGGTGCTGCCCACAGTGGACTGGGCCCTCTACATCATTCATCATCCAAGAACATGCACTATAGGTTTTCCTACAGGCCAATATTGTGGGGACATTTTCTCAACTGATGTTCCCTCTTCCAAAATGACTCTAACTTCTATCAAGTTGACATACTACTAGCCAAGCAGTACATATATACTTATTGGTATTGTTGTTTGGCACTTATTTTGAATGGGATTCTTGCAGACAAAGGAAAGAAGAAAGAAATAGGGATAGGCTAGCAAGGAGAAGGCTCAGTAGGTTAAAAACAATTGCTGCATATGTCTAACCTGTATTCAATTTTTGGAACCCACATAAAATTTATGTATTTAGGAACATATATGTATACACATATACATATATGTGTAGCAACAGTTAATGAAAAAAGAGGCCATGCATTTGAAAGGGGGCAAGGAGGGGTATATGGGAGTGTTTGAAGAGAAGAAAGGGAAGGGAGGAAGATATATTAATCTCAAAAAATAAGAGAAATAATTTTTAAAAATATGAAAGGAGAAAACTGACTGCACAAAGGTATCCTCTGACCTCATATGAGTGACATGACATATGTGTGCATATGTGTGCACACACATCACACATGGACACACAATATAAAAATGAATTGAGGGTAGAGCTGAAGATATGACTCATTGTGGCCAGTCTTTCTTTGGACCAGCTCACAAATAACATGGAGACATTATTAATTATAAAGCTTGGCCTTAGCTTGGGCTTTTCTCCAACTAGCTTTTATAACTTAAATTAACCTGCTTTTACTAATCTATATTTTGCCATGTGGCCTTTACCTCTCTCCCCATTATGTATTTCTGACTTGTTTCATGTCTTGCTGGAATCTCTAGCAAGCCTATATTCATCCCGAGTTTCTCTCTTTGCTGGGAAGCTCTACCTATTCTCTCCTGCCTAGCTATTGGCTATAAAGCTCTTTATTAAACCAATCCAGTGACACATCTTTACACGGTATAAAACAAATATTGTGAAGCATCACAGTGGTTCAGAGCACTTGGGTTCAATTCCAGGCACCCACATGGCAGCTCACAGCCATCTGTAACTCCAGTCTCTGGGGATCTGACACTAGGTACACACATGGTGCACAGACATACATGCCTGAAAAACACCCATCCACATAAAATAAAATTAGAGAAAAAAGACCAAAGTAATAAGGAAATATTCCCACGGCCAGCACATTGGAAGGTAGCTATTTCTAGGAAAGACCAGAGTGGTTAAAAGTATGGCTTTCAGTAAATAAGCATTAAAATATGCAAAGCTTGTCAGAGACAGCAAGAATTTGCCTACAGTAGAAACTTAGAGGCTTCATCTCACCAGTGACACTACCCCTTCATTCCTGCAATGACCTCTTCCTTCCTCCAGGGGGCAGCATAAAGCTCATATGGTCCCAGGTCCAGCAGTTGCCTTCACTTCGCACATAGATATTGCATCCCTTTGTTCCTCTTCAAGGGAACGTTGTACTCTCCATCTTCTCCTGCATTCCCAACTTGCTGATCTGTTGGTCCCCTCTTGATCCCTTTTCCTGCTGAGCCAGTCTTCAGCCAAAAGCCATACTACAGCCATCAGGACCATGCATGCCAGACCAATCCGAATGAGATTCTGGGTAGTATGATCCCAGAAGGCCGAGTCTAGAGTCAGAAGACAGGGTGACTGCTGACAGAGGCTACACCCACCCCATCCCCCCTTTTCTGCTTTGCACTCCTGCTTTGCCTTGCACCTTTCTTCAGAGTCTACGCGTCTAGCTGTTTGCTTACCCTCCTGTAATTCTGATTCTTCAGTCGTGGAGTCAGACACCCAATAATCTGAGGATAAGGAAAAGAAGGAATGAGTGAACAGAGGATAGTGTTGGATCCATCCTTTGAAACATTCTTCTTTCTGTATATGGCCCATGGCATCCTATGGCTTTCCAATGTTGGTCCTCACCCAGAATTCCAAGTCCTAGGGCTTTATATGGCAATAGAGTAGACTAGTGAAGAGATGGACATCCTCAAATTTGGATTCACTCATAGCACTAATACATGTGTCTCCATGCCAGATGGAAACTCTGGGGAAGCCTTGTTTTCCTCATCTATTCAATGTAATTTTCTTCTCACAGGAAGAAAAATTCACACACGACATTTTCTTCACCATCTGAGGTGAGCTGCCCCCCACTCCCCATCATCATTTCTGTGATGCTTAGGTTTAAATGTCAATTTGCCATACTCGATAGTTGTCTGAAAAGCAAGTTCAAGTTCAAATCTAATTATTGAGATCAGGTTGGCCTATGAGCATGTCTGTGTAGGATTGCTTTAATTATTAATTGATGTGTGAAGACCTAGTTCATTGTGGATGTCACCATTCTCTGGGCATGGTTGTATGAACAGCATAGGACAGGAGAACACTTGATGAGATCAGAAACAGGTAGCATGGATGTGTTTGTTTCTCTCTGTGCTTGACTGTGGATCCAACTTGGGTCCTCAAGCTTATGTGGTGAGCACTTCACCAATAGCCAATTCCCAGGTCCTTTCTGGTGAATTTGGAAGTGACTCACCAAGAGAATAAGCAGGGCCTGTGGGTGCAAGGCTGGTGTTCCCAACGCCTAGAAATAGAAAATAATTCATTTTTAAAAAAGAATTTTAGGTCTCCTCCAGTATCCTTTATTCCTTCATCTTTCTCTGCCCCTCTGGTGTTTCCAAGTGGCTGGTTGGATCTTTAAGAAGCAGGGAACTCTTTGCTATCTTTTTAAAAAAATCACTGTCAAGGGTATCCTCTAGGGCTGTGGTTAAGATACAGGTGAGAGGGTCCTTACCTGAGATGAGGAGTGTCACAGGCTCACTGGGGGAAGACCATGTATAGTCACTGTAAGAGCCAAAACATCTGTATGTCCCTCTGTGGGCTCTAGTCATAGGGCCCATGGGGAACTCTGCTTGCCTGTTCCCATATCTTTGCTGGACTTGGTTGGATCGTCCTTCCTTGAGCAGAAAGAATTTGCTTGTCCCAGACACCAGATGGCAGAAGAAGGTCACATTCTCCCCCAAGGTTACTTCGTGCCCTGGGTGAACCTGGAGTTTGGGTGTGTCATACAGACCTGTGGGAGAAGGAGAGCTGGTATATAGAGAGCATTATCACACCCTGACTCCTCAATCTACTGCTTCCCTGTCCCTGTGACCAAATATCACTCCTTGGAATCTGGGCTGCTTCTGCTTCCTAAACTTGTGCTTGTCACAGATAGATCCATTATCCTTTAGGACTGAGGGACTTAGGCCATAGCTTCTGCATCTCTACTCTTTGGCTTTGAATTTGTTCCTCAGGACCCAAACCACTCACATTACCTAGAAGTCTGAAGATGCTCTGCCCCTACCCAGAACCATTGCTTCAGAAACTCTAGGACAGCCTTTTACATTTTAAAAATTATCATTTTTTGATATTATAATTACACCATTCCCCCTTTCCCTTTCCCTCTCCCAAACCTCCTATCTACCCCCCCTTGCTCCCTTTCAAATCGGTGGTCTCCCTTTTTCAGTAATTGTTGTTACATATATATCTGTATATGTATACATATATATACACACATATATACTTACACACACACACACACACACACACACACACACACATGATTATACATGTTCCCAAATACATGAGTGCAACCTGTTCAGTCAGTATACTGTTACTTGTTGGTATGTTTTCAGAGTTGACCATTGGGTATGGGCTACCCAATTGGTGTAGTCTTTGCTGGATAAGACTATCTCCTGCTGTCAGCCTTCCTTAGTTGCCTTTAGTTCTGTGTGTAGGGTTGAGGCCTCCTGGGCTTTCCCTTGCCCTAAAGAAATCATTTTGAGGGAGGGACTTGGGGAGGTAACTCGGTGAAGACCTGAGTTTGATCCTCAGCTCTGGACTTGATCTCCAGTATCCACACAGAAAGCCAGCACGGTGGTGCATGCTTGGGATCCCACTTCTGGAGAGGGTCCGCTGGCCTAGTCTATGTACTTGGTGAGTCCCAGACTCTCCCAAAAACTAAGGTGAACAGTTCCTGGAAAATGGCACCTGCAGTTGTCCTCTGGATTGCACACACACACACACACACACACACACACACACCACACCCCCTCCCCTGTGAACACATGGACTGGCACACACTTGTGCAGAGGCAGTCAACACATGACACCGCTACAAAGCATTTGTATCCCTCACCTCTGGAACTTTTTCTTCTCAAAACCAGAACACTTTACACTATTAAACAACTCCCTTTCTGCCTTCCCAAGATCTGGCAACCTCCCTTCTACATTCTTAGTCTCTGTGAATCCGACTGTTCCAGGTAACTCAGTTAAGTGCAGCCAGACAATATTTGTCTCCATTAGCATAATGTCCTTGGTGTTCAGTCACGTCATAGTGTGTGCAAGAATTTTCTTCCTTTGCAAGGTAGAGCAATATTCCACTGTATGAATGTACCACGTTTTGTTCATCCATTTATTCACCAAGAGACAGTAGTGTTATTACTTCCTTTTGGTATTATTTAGTTTACTCATTTATTTAGTTTCTCTATTTTTCCTCTGTGTGATTATGTGTGGCATATGTAGTGTATGCTCCCGTGTGTGTATCAGTGTCTGCACCTGTATGCTCATGTGTGAAGGCCAGAGTTGGGTGTCCTGCTCTTCACTCTTCATCTTATTCCCTTGAGACAGGGTCTATTGAACCTTCAGCTAGGCTGGCGGCTATGAAGCCACAGCAAACTGGTGTTGGTCCCGGCCCCGTTCTAGTGTTACAGACACACCTGACTTTTTATGTGGCTTCTGGGGATTTAAATTCGGTTTCTCATACTTGAACAGCAAGCTCTCTTATTCATGCACCATCTAACCAGTCACCTCTTAGCTATTGTGACTAATGCTCCCATGAACATGCATGTGCGAAAGCTATCTGTGCTTTTACAAGGTCTCTAGATAGTTTTTAAGCTTGGATAAATTTGAGAACCATGTGTGTGGCTACATTTTCTGATGAAACTCCATCACAGGCCAACCTATTCCTGCCCAGCTTTGGTTCTCTTGTCTATCAGTCCTTAGTCTTACCCCAGCACACAGTGGACTATTTTAGAAACATCTTTCAGAGATCTTGACCTAAGACACATTTGATGCCAGGACAGAGAGCTGACCCTTGTTGTTTACCCTTGTAGGAAGTAACTGCAATTGGACACATGCCCTGACTTCCAGCCAAGATAAGCAGTGTCAGAGCAGTGGGGCTTTGTGAACACAGGCACTCCCCATGATTCATACCAACATGGCTATAAAAACCAAGACACTCACCAGTAACTACCAGATCCAGGGGATCGCTGGGTTCTGATTGAAGCTCCCCACTCCGATAGAAGCAAGCGTACTCCCCTGCAGTGTGTAAGGTCATTTGTGGAATGAAGACGTTTACTTTGCTCCTTGATCTATGTGACTCTGCTTTCTTCAAGTCCAAAATGCTTCCTCTAAAGAACAGTTGATACTCAGAGGCACTCTGAGGCCCTTGGCACCAGATGTACACAGGGGTTCCTTTTGGGACCCTGGTGCTGGGTTGGGCCCAGATGATGGGTTTCGGGAGATTCTCTGAAAAGGAACCAAGAGCAGGAGTCCCAGGTGAACCATTTCTTATCTACTCTACTTACCCTCAGCCACCAGCTTGAGGCCATCCATCATAGTGAGGCAGGATGCTCATCTCTGTTTCTGGGATGTTCTCAGATAGACTCTGAGATGAACCTGAGATGAACGATCCCGAGGCTCTCAAGGGAGGAAGGACTTACGTTCTTCTGTGTTGATCCTCTGGCTCAGACATAGCTCTAGAAAACAACAACAATGATACAATGTCTCCCCCCACCCCTGCTCTTGATTCCACCCCCCTTTTATGAAGGACTTACGGAGGCAGAGTAGGGCAGTGAGTGTGGACGGCATACCACTGGCGAGACTAATGCTGAACCGTGTGTGTGTGTGTGTGTGTGTGTGTGTGTGTGTGTGTGTGTGTGTGTGTGTGTTTGGACTGAGTCCAGTGGGTGAGGGAGATGCACAGGATGTGGTAGGTGAGCTCCAACACCAATCACCATGGGACTTTCACACTTTTTTTTTTTAAACAGAAAGGGTCACAGATCTCCACTGACCTTGGGCTTCAGGCAAAGTTGTGGTTCACACAACACATTTAACCACATTTTGAGTCTAAAAGGTTCCCTTGACCATCATCTGCCCAGTCTGAAACCCGTTTCTTGGTCAACCTTTAATTCATTTGGGGAAGGCATGGGGGAGATTTACAGAGCAAAATGTCTGAGGATTTCCCAAAATGGGAATTTTAACTGTATGCAACATGCATGTGTTTGGATTTGATGATTGGTTTAATCAGAAAGCAACACTAATGCATTATTAAAATTTTTGTTATTTTATTTCAGTAAAATGCTCTTATTCTATTATTTTTATTTTCATGTGCATGTGTGGTGTGTATATGTATGTGTATGTATGTTTGCATGTATATAGAAACATCTGTGTGCATGTGTGCATGTAGAGAGGCCTGCGGTTGGTGCCATGGATCATCTTTGATTGCTCTTCCACCTTATTCACCGAGGCAGGGTCTCTCAATCAAACTCAGAGCTTACCAATATCTCCCTAGATAAGTGGTCCTGGGGATTCCTTGCCTCTGCATTCCCAGGCTGGAACTACAAGTGGGCTTCCATGTCCATATGATGTTTTATGTGGGTTTTAGGGAGCTAGACTCAGGTCTTTATTCTAGCCTTGCAAACATTTTAATCACTGAGCTATCTCCCCAAACCTATTAGGGGTGTGTGTGTGTGTGTGTGTGTGTGTGTGTGTGTGTGTGTGTGTGTGTGTGTACATATCTGTGTATTTTTGGATACAATGTTCCTCAAGAGCCAGGAACTTGCCAATAGGCTAGGCTAGCTGACCCATAAGCCCTAGGTATCCACATCCTGCCTCCCCAGCACAGTGATCATGAGCATGTGTTACCACCCTTGGTTTTTATGTTTTAGAGATTTCATTTTAAATTATGTGTGTGTATGTGCACGTGAGTGTAGTGCCTGTAGAGGCCTCAAAAGGGCCTCAAAAGGATTCCGTAGAGCTGGAATTAGAGGTGGTTGCGAGCCTCCTGATGTGGATGATCTTCACTGTTGAGCCATCCTCCCAGGTTCTACCTGGCATTGGGTGATTGAACTGAGGTCCTCATAGTTGTAAGGTGAGCATTTTACTGACTTGTTGGTCAGTTTGCTTTCTCTCCCTTTCTCCTCCATTAATGTTGGGGTTTGCTGGTTTACTATGTTGGACACCATGGATTCCTTCTTCCTGTCTCGCTTACCTCTTTCTCTCATGAAATTTATTATTTTCTGTACCCTTGTGACTGAGAGCATCTTTCTTCCCCTATGTGCATGATATTAATTTTGTCATCTTCTGTGAGGCTTGCTTGGTGATCATGACCAGCCTCAGTTTGTGTTTATCTTAAAATATCCTTACTTCCTTGTCAACTTCATGGCAAAACTCTCCTGGATATAGCAGCATTAGTTGAGTTAATTGATTTCAAGTCTTGAAATACATCATCCCACACTTTTCTGCCTTTTGGGTTGATGAGAGAGCTTACAATATTCTGATATATGTGCCTTTATAAATGAGCTGGTGTCTTTCCCTATGGCTAAAAGACTATTAAAAACAGTCTTTCTTTGTTTTGTGTTTTTGATATCTTGACTGTATTATGTCATGCAGAGTTCTACTCTGATTATGTCTATTTGGAGTTCAAGATAACTCTTGTGTTTGGATGTCTAGGTCTTTCACTCGACTTGGGAAACTTTTTGCTCTAAGTTGATTTTATAGATTATCTAGACCTGTTATGCATTTGACAACATTCTTGCCATCTGGTGGGGTCTCAGATTTTGTCTTTTAATCACCGTTCTGCTTTCACTCTCGTTGCTGTGATAAGTTACCCTGGCAAAGGAAACCTAGGGGAGAAATGGTTTATTTAGCTAACACTTCCACATCAACATCTACCACAACTGGAGCGTCAAGTCAGAATTCACACCCCATTTTCTCAAACTCACAATTTCTTACATTGTTGGTTGTGAGCATAGCCATCTTTCCAGCCCTCATGATTTCTTCAATGCTATGAATGTTTACATAATTTCTTTGAGATTTCCCCAGTTTTATTAGCATAAATAAAGCTTTTTGTGTGACATTTAGCATAAATGTGTTAGTTGCATAAATAAAGCTTTTGGTGTGACATTTCCTTATAGGCATGAACTGTTTTGTGGTCCTGAAGATATCCATCCTCTCTGTTACTTTTTATTACCCCCTCCCATCTTCTCCTTCCACATCTCTAATAATCCCCATTTTACTTTTATGTCCTTTCCCCACTCCAAATACATATATAATAGAAAATATATGTTTCTGGTGTTTGTGAGACTGGTTTATTTCTTCTAACTTTTTCAATTATTGGTCCAATGGTGTCAAATACATTGGCACTGTGACAAGTCAGAATGGCTAGCATCTTTCAAAGTTGTAAATGTCAACTTTGTGCCCCAAATGAAGTTGTCATTTAATACAGTTTCATATTTCCCAAATAGGATTGGATTGTGACCTTCATTTGTTCTTGTGTTTATGTATTTAATTTACATTTAGACAAAACCAATACCTTAAAGACAAAGGAGGGGACTTACTATTGCAGCAAGCCTACCAGTTGTTTATAATTGGTGGATACACATTTAAAAATATCCAAATCCCTGTGTAGATGCGGAATGGGTGTCACAAGGTCCCACCCCTGGCTGAGGAACTGTTTAAGCCATTGATGGCTGCTGGGAGAGGGAGTCAGTATTTCCCCATAGGGTGCAGTCATTGAGAGGCAGCCCATGTTCCAGGGCATGGCTCTATCAACCAGGCATATACTGGTCATACTAACTAGGTTCAGTGAGTTTTAAAATACAGCATATGAATTAAGTGGGGGGTGGGGGTGGGGGAGTGGTGGTATGGAGAAGGAAGGAATTGAAGGAGATGGAAGTGGATTTTATCAAAATATATTCACATACGGAATTCTTGAACAGTAAAAATAAAAATATAGAGAAGAACTATAAAGAATAAAGAAGAAAACCCGAGAAGTAAAAGAGAGGTCCTAGCCTGGTGGTGTAGACCTGTTATCCTAGCTACCCAAGAGGCTGAGTCAGGAGGATTGAGGCGATGCTACATAAAAGAAGAAAGACTCTTGGTTTTGGTTACTCAAGCGTGGGCCTGATATGCTCAGAAGGGTTTCTCTCTCTTGTGTTCTAATCTAATATTTGTTTAATCTAAAAGAAGCCTAGTATAAAAGACAACTTTGTAATCTAAGAAGCAGTGTGAATATCCAGAGGGCCTGATCCAGTTGGGGGCTCCTCAGCTATTGGTTCATAGTTCATGTGTTTCCATTCGTTTGGCTATTTGTCCCTGTGCTTTTTCCAATCTTGATCTCAACAATTCTCGCTCATACAAACCCTCCTCTTTCTCGCCAAATGGACTCCTCCACCTGGGGCCTGGCCGTGGATCTCTGCATCCACTTCCCTCAGTCTTTGGATGAGATTTCTAGCATGACAATTAGGGTGTTTGGCCATCCTGTCACCAGAGTTGGTCAGTTTGGGCTTTCTCTCAACCATTGCCAGTAGTCTATTGTGGAGTGTCTGAGACAGTTGATTAGCTTGAACTGTTTGGGAGATATCCAGGCAGTGGGACCAGGACCTATCCTCAGTGCATGAGCTGGCCGTTTGGAACCTGGGGCTTATGCAGGGACACTTTGCTCAGCCTGGGAGGAGGGGACTGGACCTGCCTGGACTGAATCTACCAGGTTGAACTCAATCCCCAGGGGAGTCTTTGCCCTGGAGGAGATAGGAATGGGGGTAGGCTGGGGGGAGATAGGGGGGGCGCAGGAGGGGGAGAACAAGGGAATCTGTGGCTGATATGTAAAATTAAATTAAATTACAAAATAAAAAAATTATAAAAAATGAAGTAGTGTGAATAAAGGTCATACTCTGTATATACCAAACAGCACAGGAAATACAATAACAAAAAAGAATGAGGAACTGTTGTCTTAATTTACAGGAGTCTCATAAGGTAGAAAATTATGTTCCTGGCCATACTTACTCAGAACAGCACACAAAGCCATAATCACATATCATCATTCTGTACCCACATGAGGTTTCCAACATATTTTGTGTGTGGGTCATTGATTTCAACACCTCGATGATTCCAGCACATAGTCTTAGACCTGGTCACCACATCTCCCTTCCTCCGACCCCCCCCCACATTCACACACTTCTTGAGTCAAGGCATAAATGTGTCACACAGGTGAAATAGGAAATGTGGTAAAACTGAGGTTGTGCATTCAGCTGAGCTTGAAGGCATGACTTACATTGTATGTCCAAAGTATAATATGATTGATTGTAAGCTTATCCTAGAGGTCAGCTAATTTTGAACAGGCTGAGTATATAGGATGTCAGAAGAATTAGTACATAGCTCTGAAGATCTCAAAGCACATAATTGATTATAAATTGGATGAGAGTTTGATGTGTAAAGGCAAACTGTAAATAGCATTTCTTAAAAAAGAATTCTTACAGAGGATCACAAGTTTGATGTTAGACTGGGCCACAAAGTGAGTTCAAGTCTATCCTGGACAACTCTATGAAAACTGTTAAAATGAAAAGAGGGCTGGGGATGCAACTCAGTTGTAGAAAACTCATTGACCATGCGTGAGAGCATCAGTTCAGCCTCCAGTATCACAAAAGGAGGAACACAAAAAGGATGTTAAAAAGATGTAAAATTATAATTATAAACAATGGTCTCGGTTTGCTTTCTACAGCTGTGGTAAAACACCATGACAGAAGCAACTTGGGGAGGAAAAGATTTATTTGGCTTATAGGTTACAGTCTGTCATCAGGAGAAGCCGAGGTAGGAAATCAAGGCAGGAACATGGATGCAGGAACACGGATGCAGGAACTGAAGCAGAGGCCATGGAAGAGTGGTGTGTACTAGCTTTCTCAGTTTGCATTTTATAAAACCCAGAACCACCTGCCCAAGGTGGCACCACCCACAGTGATCTGTGGCCCCCCACATCAATCATTAATCAAGAAAATGTCCCACAGATTTGCCTACAGAACAATCTGATTGAGACATTTTCTCAATGGACATCTCCTCTTCCCAGATAACCCTAGCTTGTGTCTAGTTGACTGCTCCCTTCCCAAAAAACACAACCAAGAAAAAAACAACAACTAACTAAGGGAAGGGGAAAATGATGTAGTTATATTATAATCTCACAAATAAAAGAAAAATATATTTAAAAAAACTAACCCTCATACTAACCAGTAGAGAAGAAATAGCATCAGATCCACCTAGGACCACACCGTGTGATAACTCTGTGTACTATGGATTTTTTTTGTCTTGAAAGAAAGGAAGACAAGGCTGATTCTGGTCCATGTTTTCAAATAGAGTATTCTATTATGGCAGGAGAGCATGCAATAGGAGCAGCTCCATGGGAGTGACAGTGGCAGAGAGCTAGATGGGAACCCAAAGTGAGCATCACCTTCAAAGAGTAGCCTCCAGTGACCTACATATATCACATCTCCCCACACAGCGCCCTCTGCTGGGGAGTAAGTATTCAAACACATGTGCCTGTGATGGACACTTTAGACTCGAGCCTTACGTTCTGCAGATGGATCCAGGCTTCTAATGGCTTTTCCTTTTTGCAAGATGCATCCCCACCTGCAGTTCCCAGTGTTTACCCACAGCCACTATTTGCTCCATCTCTGTGCAGCCAATTCCTGAAAGTCTTCCTTGTGTGATACCCTGCGGCTGTTCCAATCTTCAGCTAGTATCACCAAGAGAACCACAAGGACCAGCCCTGCCATACCCATCCGGATTGAATTCTCCATCATGGAATTTTGCTTGCTGGAGTCTAGAGACATAAGGGGAAAAAATGGGTAATTATTGGCCATGATCCATTCTATCTCAGTTCTATATCCCTGAAGTAGGGACTCTTTGCCCTATACATTGCCAAAACCTGGTCCTAGCCCTTTTTAATGAGCTCACACTTCTAGGGTGTGTGAGATAGAGGAAGACCAAGGGTGAGAAATTGTGGTTCCAGGGAAAGGAGGAGTTGTGCTTTATTTTCTCACCTCATTTGGTCAATACCTCCCTGCGTCAGGAGCTCTGAATTTTTTCCTTCATACTTTCCTCACCCTACATGACAATTTATGTTCCTCTCAAATGTGGCAAAATAGACACACCATCACTGCAAGATTTAAGATAAGTTTATCTAAAACATATCTCTACTTAAAAATGACCATTGTGATGATGATGGAGCCAATTGCCTTGTGCATGCTAGGCAAGTGCTCTGTCGCTCAATTTCATTCCAACTTCTCATTTCCAATTATTGTATGACATTTGTAGACAATGATGCTCAAGTGAGCTACTTTTTTAAAAATTTTTCATAGGTTAGTTGGTCTTTATCTTTATAAACCTGTTTCCCCCACCCCATGGCTGTAATGTAATATATGAGCTGACAATGTTCAGAAAAATTGAATGTTCAATAATATTCTCCTGTTAAACGAGGGTTTCTCTAGCATGCATAAGTTTGTGAGATTCTATCTCAGAAAAACAAATAGATTCCATGACCTAGTCAATTATATGAAATGTGATTTTTTTCCTTTTATCATTATCATGAACATGCATTTTAAGATTTAGTTTGGTTGAGTTCATTATTTCTTTTCTTTAGAGCAAGCACGTCCTGTATCTTGTTTTAGAAGCCATTTCCTATGTCAGGGTCAAGGTAATTCTCTTCTGTGGTCTCCCACAGGATATACTTGGCAGTTAAGCCTCTAATCCATCAGCAATGTGTTCTTATTTAATTGAACTTTTTAAATTGGACTCTAATTCTTCTGCAGGGAAATCCAGGTGTCTCTCTGCCACTCATTGGAAAGACCCATCTAGCTTTACAACCTTGTGACACATGGTTACCACACTGCAGAGCTCACAGCATCGCTGGGGTGATGATACTTTTCTCAAAAGATGGGCAGGAGAAGCAGAATGTGGTCAACCCACTCAGCTACCAGCAACTAGTTTCCTCTACCAGAAATCTCACCTTTTTTTTTGCTCCTTCAAGTGCAGTTTTATATGTCAACAACAAAATAGATGAGTCTTATCATTCAATCTTTATAGTCAGTCACTCCCAGTGGATTCTCAAAGTGAATTTAAAGATTACTAGCTACTAAAATAAGTGACCCTGAATGTGATTCTCTCCTTTATCAATAGACTGAGAGAAGTGGTGCAGTGGTTAAAAGCATTTGCTGCACTTGCCGAGGTCCTGGGTTCAGTTTCCAGCACCTACACTGGATGGTTCAGAATCACCTGTAAATTCAGCTCCAGGGAATCAATCACCCTCTTCTGGCCCCTGCCAGCATTGTGCATACACACACACACACACACACACACACACACACACACACACACACAGAGAGAGAGAGAGAGAGAGAGAGAGAGAGAGAGAGAGAGAGAGAGAGAGAGAGGAGGGATCTTTGAAAACAGATCACAGGTTTCTGAAGGGTATCCTTCAGAAAACATGTGAAAGATTCGTGTGGAGCAAGTGAGAAGCCTCTTTCTCCTCATGCTCCTCTCGGGAGAGTGAGCCTTTACTGCCATGTGCCTCTTTCTCAGAACACCTCTTCACACTCCCACCTACAGGCAGCACTGGTGGAAAACAAAGAGCCGGGCTGTGATGCATCTACCTGTGACAATGATCTCCAGGGCATTACTGGGGGCTGACCACACATGGGGGCTGCTGCTGTGCCAACCGTAGCACCTGTAGTTCCCAGAGAAGCCAGCGTCCACAGGACCAAGACTGAAGTTGCCCTGATACTCTTCAGGTGGGTGCCATGGCGTTGAAGTGTGTCCCTCCTTGGCCAGTGAAAATCTGCTGAACAGGGTGTGTGCTGAACTGCACTGGAAAGAAATGTTCTCTCCTGGTATCAGTGCAAGGCTTTGATCTGTGGAGAGGACAGGTTTGTCGTATAAGCCTGAAAGAGAAGACATTGAGCTGTTAGCAAAATTTTGTTCTTTAAAGCATTATTTTCAGGGGCTGGGGGGCAGTGGGTTTGCAGTTAAAAGCACTGGCTGCTCTATCAGAGTCACAACAGCTTGTAACTTCAGTTCTAGGGATTTGATGCCCTCTTCTGGCTTCCAAGTGCACTGCATTCACATGGTCCACTGGCAGGCATAAAATCCATATACAGAAAATAAAAAAAAAAAATCAGTTGATGGTGCTGGAGAGAGGGATCAGCAGTTAAGAACATTGGCTGCTCTTTCAGAGGTCCTGAGTTCAATTCCCAGACCCCACATGGTGGACTCACAGCCATCTATAACTGCAGTTCCATGGGATCCGATGCACTCTTCTGATGTGCAGATATACATTCAGACAACACACTCATATACAGAAATAAATAAATCTTTTAACAAGAAAACAATTCAGTTGAGGAAATTGACTAAAAGATGTTCTCCTTTTGCTATTTTAAAAAATTATTTGCAGCCAGGCATTATGGTTTGTGGATGTAACCTCAGCACTGGCGGGGGTGGGGGTGAGGTAGGAAAGTCATGAGTGAAGAAAGGTTCGTGTGGGATACTGAGTGAGACTCTGTCTCACAAGTAGAAATTTTATGGAATTAACTCCATGTCTATCTGGGGCATGCGATGTACAACAGGGTTGTTTCCAACCATGAAGACAAAAATGGATATAACTGGAGATTATTATATTTAGTCAGACTCAGAAAAATCATGTTTTCTCTCAATTGTGGATCATAGACTTTTATATAGATACATAAATTAATGCATGACTATATGACGTGAAAAGAGAAGCAGTACTAAACACACACACACACACACACACACACACACACACACACACACCTGACAAGAACAAAAGCAAACTTATTATTTGTTATGGGGATGGAATCCAGGGCTTCATGTATAAGAGGCAAACACCACACTACTTTTCATTATTGACTTTTCCCCCTAATTTTTAAAGATTAAAAAAATTAAATATCTTTTATTGATTCTTTGAGGAATTGACATCGTGCGCTGCAATCCCACTCATTTCCCTGTCCTTCCATAAGTGCTGTTCCCCCTTGCAGCTCCCCAAAAGAAAAACATTAATTAACAAACAACCCCCCCAAACACCTCACTCCTTTGTCTTTCCCACCTCTCCAACACCTCTTGGCTCATCTTAGTGGCACTGGGAGCTGCGGTGTGTCACACAGTAGACCCTTTTGTCCCAATGGCTTTACTTGCAGTTGTCCATGGTAATAAGTTGTTGGTCTGGTTCAAGGCCTCTCTGGCTTTTGGTACACCATCAATACTGGCCCCCCACAAAACTCCTTTTAAGTATCCCACTGTTGTCCGGGGTCATGGAGATGCTGCAGCTCTGGTTCCATAGGACCGTCCCTTCATGTGCTCCATAGATGGGGTAGATGTTGGGGTAGGCCAACTCAAAGCACTGGATGAGATACCTGTGTAGTAGCTGAGCTGGTCATTCCTATCCTCTGCTGGGACTACACCCCTCTGGCAAGGAGCAGAGCTAGCTCTCCTGTGTTCCCCACCATCGGGGTTAGCTATCCTGTGCCCACGGTGAGGGAGGGTTGTGGCCAGATCTCCTAGGGCCAAGGCTGTCAGGGCCAGCTCTCCCATGTGGGGTGGGGCCAAGTCTCCTGCTGCAGCAGCAGGGGGGCAGGGCCAGTGAAGGGTGGGGCCAGCTCAGCATGTCTCTTGGATTTCGACATGCGTGATTTGCATTCTCTCCTCCCCCAGGTGGTAACGTGGGCCACAGACATCAACACAGACCCCAGCTGCAGTAGGACCATGGACCCAGACATGGCCCTTGGCAGTAGCTCAGGCTCAGATGTCACTCCGGTTCTGGGGCAGGACAGGCCACACAGATCAGTATGGCCCTGACAGCAGCATGGCCACAAATGGCCGCTCAGACCCCTGGCAGCTGTAGTCTTTGATGCTAACAGGAGCTGCAGACATCCACACAGACCCTGGCTGAGGCAGGCCACAGATGCAGACATGGCGCTCTGTAGCAGTTCGGGCCTGGACGTCACCATGGCTCTGGGTGGCAGCACAGGCCAAGATCAGTATGATCTGGGGGCAGCATGGCACTCAGACACCAACACGGTCTCAGGTGGTGACCCAGATGCTTGGCATCTGCACGGCCTTCAGTGGTAACAGGAGCCATGGACATCCACACAGATCCTGGCTGCTGTAGGGTCACAGACCCAGACATGGTTCTTGGTAGAAGCCTGGTTGAATATCACCATGGCCCTGGGTGGCAGTTCAGGCCACCCACATCAGCCTCTTCCTCACTGCCTTTGCTTCCTCAGTTCTGCCTCTTTCTCAGCACATGATCGGCTCTGCTTTTCTTTCTCTCCCGTTTCTCCACCATAGAGTTGCCTTGAGGTGCTGGGAGGGCCTGTGGGTGAATACCACCCACCCAGGCTGGCTTGTGGGTCGATTTTTTTATTTATTTAAATTTTGAGACAGGGTCTTGAAATGTAACTCAGATTCGCTTTGACCTTATGATCCTTCTGTCTCACCTTGAGTGCTGGGGTTACTGATGTACACCAGTACACACCCAATTTTTCATCCCTTCTTGTCCCCTGTCCTTCTCTCCCCTCCTCTCCCTTCCCCTCCCCTCCCATTTCCACTCTCTCTCTCTCCTCTCGTCATCTTCTCCTCACCCCTTCCCTTCCTCTGCCCCTTCTCTGTTTCTGTCAAAAGGCTCTCATGTAGCCGGGGGCTGACCTCAAATTAACTACGGAGCAATGGATGACCTAGAACATCTGCTTCTCCTGCCTCCACCTCTGGGATTATTGGGTTACTAGTGTGCATCATCACATCTGGCTTATTTTTAAAACTAAAAAGGTTTTGTGCATTTATCATGTACACTATGATGTTGTGTATCTATCATGCAAGCCATGATGTTTGATACATGTATACATTTTGTAATGGCTAATTAGAGTGAATAGCACATATATCACCTGACACAGTTATGTTTTTTTTTTTTTGTGGTAAAGAACAGTTGAAATACAACATGCATAGCCTCTGGTTTTCTTGTAATGACCCATGACCCAGTGTAGTCATGAGAAAGGAGAAAAGTATCAGTCAATTTCTAAGAATGGAAAGTCCCAGAAAATACTTACCCGTGCTCTTCAAAACTGTCAAGGCTATCAAAAGCAAGAGAGAGAACTAAATACAATGTGAGATCTTGGATGGGGTCCTGCAGTAGATAAAGGCCATTAGATAGCAACTAAGGAACTCTGAATATACTTGAGATACCAGCTAAGAGAGTGATCAATATTTATTCATTCATTCTTGATCTTCTCAGTCTTCAACATCTTCTTAGTTTTTCTGAACCTAAAGCTATCCTTAAAATATGTGAGGTGGGGAGGATCTGGGAAGAATTGCGGGAGGGAAAAGAATATGATAAAAATGTATTGTATGAAAACAATTTAAATAAAAATTAAAAAAGTATGAACATCATCGAATGCAGAGACTCACAGCTGCCCAAGATATAGAGAAAAAAGATGGCTGTGGTCCCAAACATAAACAAGACATTTATACATTCCCTGTCTAATATGTAGGGAACACTGTCCAAAGGTGAATGGGAAGTATTTAAGAGTCAGAGGACAGGGTGCGAGCTAGTAAATGTCATTCTCTAGACTTGACAGACCCATCACAATTATTAACATACAACCGTAATTACCTGCATTCAGTCCACACAAGAGCAACCCTGTCAACAGTAGGTCAAGGAAGCAGGGGACTTGGGGAATGAAGGAGTAATCAGGGGCTCCTGCCCTTTATGACGGGATTACTGGCTCTTGACAGACTCTGGGGGAGGGGGAATCTTTGCCTTTAGTTGTGTACCTACTGAGGAGCCTGCCAGGCTCCAGACGTTTATCTACAAACCCCTACTAATAGGAATGGCCCTGGTTAATCTCAGTGGGTCACAAAACAAAAATGAATAGAAGTGGGGGCGAGAGTGGTTAGTGTGCACTGCGTACACTGTGTGAAGTTACCTACTAACAATTGTAATGAACAAAAATAAAGACAAAAACCAAAGTCTGCTCATTAAGACAAAACCATCCAAAGGCCAGGTTCCCAAGATGTCTCCTTACCTGTCACCACCACCTCCAGGGGTTTGCTCCACTCTGACCAGTGGTACTTCTTCTTATACTGACACTGATAACCTCCTGCCATGGTTGTATTCATGTGGTTGATGATGAATTCAGCCTTCTTCTGAAATCCTAATTTCTTCTCGATGACTGTGTGTGTGGAGTTTTTCATCAGGGACAACTGATACAGAAAGGCTTCGGGTATTCCCTGGCAGAGAATCCTCACAGAACCATTCCAGGGAACCACAGGACTTGTGGCAGCAGATATGGTAGGAATGGGAAGTTCTGAAAGGAAACAGAGCCTAGGCTCAGATGGCTTGCAGAAGCTATTTTATTTCATCTGTGTTGGGGGCCATGAGTTAAACTGCAAAGGACCTATAACCATTTCAATTTGAAATAGTATTGTGTCTGGAGATAAATCTCAGTTGCTAAAGTGCTTGACTTGCAAGCTCTGTGTTTCAATTAATTTCTTTTTCTTTTATATGTATTGGCGTGTTGCCCGTGTGTGTGTCTGTGTAAGGTGTCAGATCTTGGAGTTACAGACAGTTGTGAGCTGCCACGTGGGTGCTGGGAGTTGAACCGGGGTCCTTTGGAAGAGCAGCCAGCACTCTTAACTGTTGAGGCATCTCTCTAGCCCCCTTGATTTGCAAGAATGAGCACCTAACTTTGCCTCTCCAGACCTCACACCAACAACCAGAAGTGGTGAGGTGCACTTATAAACCCATTGTGGAGGCAGAGGCAAGAAAATTCCAGGGCTTTTGGGCCAGTCAGGCTAGCTTAATCAGTGAGCCCCAGGCCAGTGAGAGATTCTGCGTCAAAGAACAGCAGTGAATGCAGAGACTCATGGTTGCCTGTGATGCTGATAATTTGTGAAGGCGAGTGTACAGCCCTAAATGGGAGACTTAAACCACCTCCTCTAAGTCTCAGGGAACATAATTGGAAAGTGTGTGGAAAGTAGGTAAGAGGTGGAAGATAGGGAGACGAGCTGTCAAATGTCATCCTTTGGGGATGACATAGCCAATGCAAACATATTTCACAGCAGCAGCAGCAGCTGCTGGCAAAGAGTCTGCAGAATACGGCTTGTCAATAACTAATGATAGATGGGAGAAGAGCCCACCTGACCTCACCCCTCTTTGCTGAATTATTAATTACTAATGGATTCTGAGGAAGGGGTAGGCATTATCTTGAGTTATGTACCCATTAGTGAGTCCTTCAGGCTCCAGTGGATGCCTGTAAACCCATGGTTACTCAGGAGGCCCTGGTTAAACTCATTGGGACACACACACACACACACACACACACACACACACACACACACGTTATGTATGTATCTGATAGAAGAATGAAGAGTTCTGAGGGCCAGGGCCAGGTGACCTGGAACCAGAATGGACAGATCCTGGTGCTGAGTCCAGGACCTCACAGGGAGCCAGAACGTGTTAGTTATCTTCCTGGCTTTACTGTTGATTGCCTTGAGTAAGCGATTTTTGCATCTTTAAGACTTTATTCTCAGTTTTTAATCATTGTATGGAATAGGCAATGGGGCACTCAAAGCCCTCAGATTCTCTTCGTCGTGGGTGTCTGCTCTGTGGGTGCAACTGAGTTGGTGGAATGCTTCCCATCACACAGGAAGTCCTGGGTGTGACCTTTGGTATCACAAAACCAAACCAAAACTAAAATGTAAGTAGTATGTGTTCACTTTCATATGTGGATGTTTAGAAAGGTGATTTTAAAATGCTTTTTCATTTCCACATGTGCACTTAAAATACACTTTGGTCATTTTCACCACCCCCATCTCTCTCTCTGATCTTCCTGCTCTGTTGCCAAACTCACCCTTGTCAAAAAGCCCTTTTGATGTCTACTTTTTTCCCTTCACCATGTGGGTTTTTTTTCCTTTTTAATTATTTTTTCATTTATTTTACATACTGACCACAGTTTCCCCTCCCTCCTCTCCTCCCATTCTCTCCCCACCTCCTATCCACTCCCTCCCCATTCACTCCTCCTCCATCATCTCCATTCAGAAAAGGCCAGGCCTCCCATGGGGATGCACAAAACATGGCACATCAAGCTGAGGCAAGATCAAGCCCTATGCCAAGGCTGGGTGACGTAATCCAGCATGGGGAACAGGTGCCCCTAAACCTGCTAAGCACCAACTGATAAACACCTTCAGTAATATTGTAGGATACAAGATTAACTAAAAAATCAGTAGTCCTTCTACATACAAATGGTAAATGGGATAAGAAAAAAAATCAGAGAAACAACACCCTTCACAATAGCCACAAGTAACAGAAAATATCTTGGGGGTAACTAACTAAACAAGTGAAAGACCTATATGACAAGAACTTTAAGTCTTTGAAGAAAGAAATTGAAGAAGATATCAGAAAATGAGAAGATCTCCCACACTCATGGATAGGTAGGATTAACATATTAATAATGGCAATCTTATCAAAAGCAATCTACAGATTCAACACAATTTTAATCAAAACCCCAACACAATTCTTCACAGACCTTGAAAGAACAATACTCAACTTCATATGGAAAAACAAATAATCCAGGATAGCTAAAACAATCTTGTACAATAAAGAAACTTCCAGAGGTATCATCCCTCACTTCAAGCTGTACTATTGAGTTATAGTTACAAAACCAGCTTGGTATTGGCATAAAAACTGACATGGGGATCAATGGAATAGAACTGAAGACCCTGACATTAATCCACACACCTATGAACACCTGATTTTTTGACAAAGAAGCCAAAACTGTACAATAGAAAAAAACATAGCATCTTCAACAAATGGTGCTGGTGTAACTGGAAGTCCACATGTAGAAGAATGCAAATAGATCCATACGTATTACCCTTTGCAAAATTCAAGTCCAAGTGGATAAAAGACCTCAACAGTTAACAAATCCAGTTACACTGAACCTGATAGAAGAGGAAGTGGGAAGTAGCTCGAATGTGTTGGTACAGGAGGCAACTTTTTGAATATAACACCAGTAGCACAGACACTGAGATAGACAACTAACAAATGGGACGTCCTGAAACTGAAAAGCTTCTGTAAGGAAAAGGACACTGTCAATAAGACAAAATGGTAGCTTACAGAATGGGAAAAGATCTTCACCAACCTCACATCTGTCAGGGGCGATCTCCAAAATATACAAAGAAATCAAGGAATCAAGGAATGAGACATAAAAAACCAAATAATCTAATTAAAAATGGGTACAGATCTAAACAGAATTCTCAACAGAAGAATCTCAAATGATTGGAAGACACTTAAGAACTGTTCAACATCCTCACTCAGGATGATATTTTCTAGTTCCCTTCATTTGCCTGTAAATTTCATGATTTTTTCACATCCAAGCAATACTCCACTGTGTATATGTACCACATTTTCTTTATCCATTCTTCAGTTGAAGGGAATTTAGGTTGTTTCCATGTTATTGCTATTATGAATAAAGCTGCTATGAACACAGTTGAGCAAGTGTCCTTGTGATATGATTGAGCATCCTTTGGGTATATGCCCAAGATAGCTCTCAAGAGTGCTATCTTGGGCATATACCCAAAGACTTTGAGGTAGATCAATTCCCAATTTTCTGAGAAACCACCATACTGATTTGCAAAGTGGCCGTGTGGGGGTCTTGCCCCACTGGGAACTTAGGTCACCCCTGAAGAGGTGGCCTGGAACTGAGGAAAGGTAAGTGCACCACTCACCCATTTCCTAGCCTTCCTCTTAGCCAGAGACAATCAGATGCAGTGGGGAGTCAAGTCAAGCAAGAACTTGTTTATTGTTAGGCAGTTAGTCTCTTTTATAGAAAAAAAACCTCAGAACCCTAGGAGGAAGTGGAAGGAACCAACCAATTGTTTTAAAGTTTACCCTATACTCATTTTTTTGTTTAGGAGTTGTTTATGCACTGACATTATCTCCTGATCTTTGTATCTTATCTCTGCATAAACAGCTTGGGCTAACTTCCTCTCAGCACCATCTCTGTAGCTCATGTATGTCCCACGGTGGCTGTATCAGTCTGCATTCCCACCAGCAGTGGAGGAGAGTTCCCCTTGCTCCACATCCTCTCCAACATAAGCTGTCTTCAGTGTTTTTGACCTTAGCCATTCTTACAGCACAGTCACTAGGGAAATGCAAATCAAAACAACTCTGAGATACCATCTTATACCTTTCAGAATGACTAAGATAAAGAAACAGTAATGACAGCTTATGTTAGAGAGGATGTAGAGTAAGGAGAACACTCCTCCACTGCTGGTGGGAGTGAAAACTTTTACAGCCATTTTGGAAATCAATATGGCGGTTTCTCAGAAAATTGGAAATCAATCTACCTCCAGGCCCAGCTTTACCAATCTTGAGCATATACCCACAGGATGCTCAGTCATACATACAACAAGGACACTTGTTCAAATGTGTCCAGAGCAGCATTATTTGTAATACCCAGAACTTGAAAACAACCTAGATTCCCCTTAACCAAAAATGGATAAAGTAATTTGGTACATTGATACAATGGAATATTACTCAGATGTAAAAAACAATGACCTCATGAAACTTGCAGGCAAATAGAGGAATTAGAAAAATTATTCTGAGTGAGGTAATCCAGACTCAAAAAGACAAACATGGTATGTACCCACTCATAAGTGGATATTAGGAGTAAAGTAAAGGATAACCAGCCTACAATCCACAGCCACAGAGAGGCTAGATAATAAAGAGGGCCCCAAAAGGGATGCACGGATTTTCCTGAGAAGGGGAAATAGAACAGATCTCCTGGGTAAACTGGGCTTGGGGTTGGGGGTCAGGTGGGGGGATGGGCACATGAGGGATTGGGTTGGGTGGGCTGGGCATGGGAGGTAGTTGGGGGCAGGATGGAGTGAGAGAGTAATGAAAGAGAAGCTTAATAGAGGGGACATTTGGGGTTAGGGAGAAACCTGGTGATGTCTTCTTTTGACCCACCAGTTTTCATCAGAGTTTATTGGATGTGTATGGGATGCTATTTAATGGCATGTAGGCTACACTACTGAAGAAAATGGCAATCCCTTCCCCAGAACCCATTAACTGCCCATAGACCCCCCCAATGAGGTTTGTGACTACCTCCATGATTTCATATAGTTAAAACAGTTGAGTAATTTCATATCTGAACCTAACACTCAATCAGTCATTTATAAGACACTGAAAGAGTACTTAACATATACCTGACATCACATTTTGCCCTATAGATACAAGATTAAATAAACAATAATTGATGATGACAATAAATTTGACCTGAATATAGAATAATTGTCACTAGAGGCTGGGAAGTACGAGGGAGTGGGGACAGGCACAGGCTGAAAAATCGGCAGTTCAATAAATGTTAGTTCTCTAGATAACTACAGTTTTCAATAACCTATTTTGTGAATAAACAGGAGAGAGGAATTTGAAAAGCCCTAAATATGATATACTAAGGTAAAAGGCAAGGGCAGATATTCAAGGTTGTCCTCTGACCTCCAGATGCATGCTGTGACATTTTCATATATATGGAGATATAAATATTAATTAATCTGGTTTGGTTAGCACATGTGGTCTGAATACACTGAGTATTTCATCACATTGTACTCTGTAAATTTGTGCAGTTGAGATCCCAAGTGCACACGTGTGGCTCTGTGATCAACAGTGTCAAGTTGTAGAAAAGGAGATCAGGCGACTGGTGTGGAAGTTCAGACAGGGAAGTGGAGGGACTGTGTGGGAGGTGTGCCTAGGTGGGATGGAGCACTGTAGAGAGAAGGGGCATTACAGGAAAGGCTGAGGGTTGATAAAGGCACAAAGTGAAAGATAAACTCAATGAAGGTAAGCATGGGTGAAGAGGGGAAGAGACAGACACTCTGGAGGAGCAGATACAAGCCAGGAAAAGGAAGGTGGGAGGCAACTTAGAGCACTGCACCTAAGACAGCTCTGAGGAACTATCAGAGGGAGATACCTAGAACTGTGTCTTAAGCATACAAATAACTCAGTCTTTGGAAGGATTCTGGAGAGAGAAGACATGGTAGGTGAGGGGTTCACATGTACTAGGAGACCAAAACAGGAGTCAGAGTGACAAAATATGCAGAATTTAACCTGATTACTGCTTCCTTCAGTTTAAGTCAATGCTTCCCTCAGTACTACTTAGGGTTCAACATTGTGGTAGAGTACATGGCTGTACAATAGAGCTAGAGTAGACCGACTTCCTCTAAACAGGTGAAGTAAACAAACCTTGGTTTTGGAGAAAAAAGGAATCAACACTCAGGAGGATGTTAGATAAAACCAACTCTTATGCTTCCTCTTATGACTATTCAGTAGAACACAGGTCTTTGTTAGACACGCAGCTAGCAGAGGACAAGGCTGTATCTACAGAAGGGCCTGGGGTCCCCTTAATTAGATAACACAGTGATGGAAACAGAAAACAATAGAATGGGAGTAGAAGGGGAGTTTACTTGGGCTTCAGACTATCTTTCCAACATTCTACTCCACAGCTGTCATGAGTAGCATTTAAGGTGTTGTGATGGACAGGACTTAGAGGGCACTTACCTTCTTGTGCCCAAATTGTCTGGCCCAGGAAGACTGCTGGAAGAGAACCATTGATAAAAATTTAACCTTCCAATATCCAAACTCTGGTACAAGTCTCCCTGCATAATGAGTTATGGAGTAAATCTGTATGTATGTAAGTATGTATGTATGTGTATATGTGTCTGTCTATCTATCTATTCATTTATCTACAACCTATTATTTATGTAGCTATTATCTATAGTAATTTCAGTTATCTCTCTATAATCTATTATCTATCTATTATGTATGTATGTATGTATGCAAAAATGTATGTGTTGATCATCTCTACCTACCCATATAGGAATTATTTATTAATTGATAATCTTTTATCAATTATGTGCAATCTATCAATCAATCTGCCAGTCAGTTTCAATCACTGATTTATCACCTCTATAGATAATCTAGTTTTGTCTGTGTTGTATCATTTCTTCTGTCTAGCTCTAGCTTTCAAATGTATGTCTGTATATCCACAAGAATATTTTTTCCAAAAACAAACACACCTTGAGGATCACCCTTACATTTTCAGTCTCTCTGTCTCTACCCTGCAGTCATCAAAAAACCCAGACAGTATGAAATGTATTGAATAGAGGCAAGCAAGCCCCACAAGATTCTAACAGAGACCCAGTTACTACCACCTCAGCAGAATGATAAGGAGATTAAACTATCCTTGGCTGCTACTAAAATCAGCTAGCTTTTGTGTTAAGAGAGGTTCTAGCTTTTGTGGAAGCTCTGTCTTTCTTGTTAACCCAGTTTCATTTCAGGACTCACCGAGACACAGGAAGGTGGTGTCCTGTGGAGCCATGATGTTGATATGTCCTCAACTTCCTGTCTGTGTGCATTAATAGACAACAGATACTTTTGAGACTGTAGGACTCACAGGATGTGTGAGGTCTGAGTTCCTGACCACAGGATTTCTACATCTTTTGCTCCATAGGCAAATGGAACAGTTCCTTTTTGAAAAGTTCTCAGCTGCTCTTGGGTGGACTTTAGAAGAGACCAAGAATCCTGTTTATATTTCAGACATGAAAGGAGGGTTTTCCTCAATGCGATGTTGATTGGTGCTCAAATTCCTGTGTCTTTTTGCACCTGAAATTTCTTTTTAATTTTTGCTGGCAGTCTTTATTATGCATCCCAGTGTATCTCATAACTCACTTATGAAACACAGCCTGAACTCAAAATGAGTTCCTTCTCCTTCACCTTGCCAAATGAGGGAATACAAGTGTGCACAACCATATTTGTTTTTAACCATTTTTATTCCAATTTTTAAGGGAGTAAAGGTTTATTTGACCAACAGTTCCATCATTATGCGTGAGTTACAGAGAAAATCACTTGGACAGGTCACATTGCATCCATAGTTAGAACAGAGATAAAGGAATGCATGCTTATGCTCAGCTTGCTTTATTCACTCTTAGGCAGTCCAGAATTTCCTGCTGAGGAAATTGTGGCATTCCCTAAATATTGGGAAGATCTCTTCACAATAAATAGGAAAAATTTCCCCAGACATGCCCATACACCAACTCTCTGATTTAGACAAACTCTCTGCCACACTCTATTTTGAAGTGATTCTAGATTGTGGCAGGATGACATTTAAAACTAAAAATCACAATAGCAATAGTGCCAAGATAACACTACCTTTTACAATTGCCTAAAAGATTTAGACACAAGTCTCATCACTTTATCCATCTATAACACTCTTGAGAATATACCTGAGGGACTTTCAGTCATTAGCACACCAGAACACATCCTCTCACAGCACCCCTTCCCATCCTGGCTCTTACATTTGTTTCACTGCCCCTTGTTTTATGATGTTCCCTGAGTCCTGTAAGAAGTTGATATGCTTTACAGGACAGCCATTTGTGGGAGAGGAATCAGCATTGAATATGATCAAAGTACATTGTAATGCACATGTGTAATTTCCTTAAAATTAAGGAAGCCTTATATTAAGAAGAGTTCTTTGTTTTTTTCTCATTCTTTTTTTAGTTTTGTCACACACACAAGCTATGAGAAAATATGTATAAAAATGTCATAATGAAACCTAATACTTTGTGTGATAATGTAAAAAGTCAATACAAAATTAAAAAGTAAAAATATAATTAAAATCTAGTTTCTATATATAAAGTTATATGTGTGTTTATCTTATTGAATCTGGCTTATTTTGATTCACATAATGATTTCAAGTAGCATCTATTTTCCTGCAAATGTTCTATTTAATTTTTCTTTATTAATACAGAAATTTTGTTGTCACTTGAACCTAAAATCATTTCTCTGCTTCATTCTTGGAAAGGAACTTGGATTAAAGAGACTTCAAATTAAATTCCATCTTCACAGTGTTCACAGTTCCTGTAATCTTAACTTTGGGAGGCCGAGGCAGGAAGATCGCAAGTTTGAGGCAAGCAAACAGACAGACAAACAGAGATGCCTCTCATAGTCCATGCAGGATGGACTGAAAATGCAAAAATCCATAAAAATATGCAAAAGAAAATATATGGGGTAGTGTCACACCCTGGCAGGTCATCCCAAATTGTACAAGAAAGCAGGCTGAGCAAGGCACGAGGAACAATCTAGTGTGTGGTATATCTCCATGGTGTCTGCTTCAGGTCCAGCCTCCAGGTTCCTGCCTTTGCTTCCATGAATGGATTTTGTCCTGGGATTGTGTAAGATGTGTAATCTAAATTGTTATGGTCCTGGAGAAGTCCCACAAAAGACCACCGTCCACCTATGCAATCAACAAGAGTGTTTATTATCTCAAGAAAATTTCAGCATGCTGGGGCCGGCCATTTTACACAAAGGTAAAATGGCTATGACCCTGAGTGGGATGTGTGGGCTTCTTCTAAGACAGCTAAGGGGAGTTCTTAGGGAGGTTAGGTTATTTTAGATATTATTGGCTCAAGCAAGTGGCAATCATATTAGTACATTCTAATTGGCTAGGGCTAGTCAGGGGCTGGTTAAGGCTATAGTTTTTCCATTTTGGGGCAGGCCTGGACAAGTTCCAGGATTTGCCCTTATTATGGTTATAACCTTGTGCTGTTGTGGCTGAGGTCTGGTACTGCATGCACCAGGCTCCTTGTCCTTGCTGTTGAAGGTGTTGGAAAATTGTCCTTTGTTCATGGCTCTTTCTCAGAAACTGCCTGCTCAGTTCCAAGAAGTAGGGACTGAGGCCTAGTTCTTAACTGAGTTATTAGGGCAGGTTGTCATGATATTTGCCTAGCACTCTCACAAATAAACCTATTACCCCAAATAGCTTTTGGTCATGGGGTTTTATCACAGCAATATAAAACATATAAAAGATTAGTAGTGTGTACATAGATTGTGTGGCTCTTTCTGGAGAGATATGAGAAAACATCTGTTGATCCCAGGTATGGCACCAATGGCATGTCAGAAAATGATCCACCCAGGTCTATTTCACTGAATTAATGAGTTTATTAGATTTAATTACAGGATCATGGATGGTAGGATAATTATTGGAGCAAGGGTGCCTCAAAGGTGGCTGCATCTCAAAAAGCCCATGCCAGCAGGGGTGAAGACTCATGAAATCTGCATTCCTGGAGCTACCTGAATGAGTTGCTGGCAGCTTGATTAATTGGAAGATCTCCTCTCCTCAGCTAGTGTTATTGCACATAGAACCTCGTGTGTTTCAGGTTCTTCCTGAGACTTGTGAGATTTTGTTTAATGAGTTCTCTTCCAAAGGCAATGATTCAGTTCAGAGGAACTAAGTTTTCAAAATCATAGTAATAGAAACATGTGAGAAGGAGGAGATTTCTTACCTCCATTACATCCTAGAAAATGTTTCTCAATAGAGAAGTCTACATTGAAATATTAAAGAAATATATAGATGCTACTGTTGAGAGAAGACTGTGACAAACACCATTTGGTATACACAGAACAGTATATGATAAAGTCCAGTCTTAAGAGTGAGATTCTTGCGGTTGTTTGGCTCCAACTGTTTTGGGGGCACCCAGGCAGGGGAATTGGGATCTGTCCCTGGTGCATGGGCAGGCTTCTGGAATCCGGTGCCTGTGGTGTGACACCTTTCACAGCCTTGGTGCAGTTGGAAGGGGCTTGGACCTGCCTAGGTTCAGTGTGCTGGGCTCTGCTGACTCCCCATGGGAGACCTTGATTTGGGGGATGTGGGGATGAGGGGTGGCTTGGAAAGAGGGCTAGGGGGTGGGAGGAGGGTGGAGGGGAGATCTGTGGATAGTATGTAGAGTGAGTAGAAAATTTCTTTCTTTTTTTTTTTTTTTTTGTTTTTTGAGACAGGGTTTCTTGTGTAGCTTTGCGCCTTTCCTGGCTCACTTGGTAGCCAGGCTGGCCTCGAACTCACAGAGATCCGCCTGGCTCTGCCTCCGAGTGCTGGGATTAAAGGCGTGCGCCGCCGCCGCCGCCGCCGCCGCCGCCGCCCCGCCGCCGCCGCCGCCACCACCACCCCCGGAGAAAATTTCTTAATAAAGAAAAATGAAAAAAAAAACCAAAGCAAATAAAATAAAATACGTGATTTTTAACCATTAAAAAAGAGTGAGATTCCTGAATATCAGCAAGAATGGAAGAAAGTCAGTAATTGTGTGTAAATAGGATCAAAATACAGATACATATAAGAAATTGTCATGAGATTCAGCATGCTGTATAACATCATTACATATTAGAAATATATACTAATAAAATAGTAGAGCCTCTTGTTGATAGGGAATTGTGAAATACTCAACATGGTTATAGCTTCAAGTAGGTCCTGATTTAAAGCTAGTCAGGTTGCAGAGTTCACCAGAGTGAAATGATATAGAGACCCAAGGAATAAGAAATAGAGTTAGATTTCTGTCCAGTGGACAGTGAGGGACATAACATTTGTAAGCAAAGGAAATCCACTCTCAGAACTATATTGGAATAAAGAAGGATGGTCCCAAAGTTAGAGACCCATGTCTTCAGATTCTAACTTTTGTTCCACTGCAAATATCAGTCTTGTTAGCGAAAGGGCTGTGGTTACCACAGAAAACTTCCTCAGACCATTCTTTGGGAACTCATGGAGTGCGGACAATCTTTGATCTCAGCTTACCATTTCTTGATTTCCGTGTACACAGTGGGATCTGTGGAAAATTCCTTGTGAATCTGGGAAATGCGAGTGGTCAGTTTTTGTTTGAAGATCATCTGCTCAAATTTTAAGTATGTTACCTCCTGCACTTCTTGTCTTTCAGGGTCCTAGAAAGAGGTAAATGTTGAGTCCTGTTTACACATAATCTTGCAGAGAATAAAGTTATATTAGACTGTATGGAAGAGAGAAGACTCAGGAGGACCTACCTGTCTGTTCAGTGTTGCTCTCACTTCAGAGTCTTGACCATGATGGCTGCATTTTAGAAGACAGAATTAATCAAATACATGTAATAAAGTACTTCTGCACTCTCATTTCAAATGCAAGGTACTAGTGAGAGATAAGGTAAAACCCAAGGTTGCTCACCTGCTCCAAGTTAGAATCAGATGTCCTGCCTCTGTATAGTCACAGCCACATCCCATACATGCTGCACTCTGGTAATTCTTTCTTCAGAATACTCTTTCTCTCTCTCTTGCTGCCCACACCTCTTGTAAAACATCCTCCTAGATATTATTTGGATGTGGAGATGCAAAAGATACAGCGAGAAATTAGTCAGTAGTCTGAGAGCTGAGGGGAAGTGCAAGGGCTCTGGTGCACTCTTCAGAAAGCCCTGCCTCAGTTTCCATGTCTTGGCCCAAGTATCCAAGAAAAAAATTAATGTAAATTAATGTAAATTAATTAATGTAAATTAATTAAAATGTAAATTAATTAAAAATTAATGTAAATTAAGAATACATACCTGCATTTTTCTGCTCTTGTTTTCACACTACTCAGATGACATTCACTGGATTGTTCCTGAGACTTACTCTTTTTGGCAGGGCAACAAGAATAAAGAAGGGTGATGAGGAAGACAAGGATCATGGTCACTGATAGCCCAATCAGAATATGCAGGTTCCTGTGGTTATCTGGAGGAAGATGTGAACCCAATAAGAGGCAAATCTTAGGATCTCCATTTTGACAGATTGCATAATATTTACTGATTGAAGGATACTTAATACAATATTGACAAGTCTTGATCAAGAACATACTAATAATATTCTACTCAATAGAAATAGTATTAAACTGACCCCTAATGACTTATTCCCATATATGAATGCAAGTCTCAACTGTCAGCAGAGGATTTTATATTTGTGATAGATGGTGATGGTCAAGTTGCAAAGAAGAAGAGACTATAGAATTCTTGGTACTAAATGAGATGCTTCTCTCAAATCCTCCACATGTTCAACATCATTGTGAAAGAGATGGAAGAAGAGCTTGAAAGAGAGGCTATGGATAACCATAGGGACACTGTCTTCTGTACACTGCAGGGCAGTTGAATATACACACTTCACATCAGGTTGAGATAGCATGCCCAAGAACAGTGCAGTCTCAAGCTAGACAAAATCCTTGCATTGTGGAGGTGAACATGAAGTCCCACCCCTAGTCCAGGGGGTGTACATAACTGATAACTGTTGGGAGAAGGAGTGTCAGTTTCAGGAGAATTGTTACTAGTAAGTTGACCATGCTCCCGCAGAAAGCCCACACATTCAAGTGTGTGTAGACGTTATGCCAGTTGCAGAAAAGTGCAGGACACCAGGTAGAGGTCGTGTAATCACGATCTTAATCTGAGTTTGATATGAGTGCTCACTAAATATACTTAGCAACTTCTACATCTACAACTCCCTTGAACCAAACGAAAAGTTCTCCCAAAGGGCAAAAGCAAAGTCACGTCTATTCCATCACAGGCAATTTTTTTTGAGACAGGGTTTCTCTGTGTTGTTTTTGTTCCTGTCCTGGATCTCGCACTGTAGACCAGGCTAGCCTTGAACTTTCAGAGATCTGCCTGGCTCTGCCTCCTGAGTGCTGGGATTAAAGGCATGCTCCACCACTGCCTGGCCACAGGTAATATTTTTATAAAATCTTCCCTTCTGCTTGTTTGCTTCCTTTTTTAGGCCCCCATCACCTCCTCTCCAGAAGGAACTGATCTAGAATGAGCACTTCATTGCTCCTGGGAAGGGAGTAAAATCTGCTCTCCTTTTCACTTGTAGGGGGTCTCAAGTACAGTTCCCATGCTGCTCCTAAAAATCTTCTGATGTTGCACAGTTTTAGAATCAGAGATGGGAGATGATGATGTTAACACCACCAAGCTGTGAGGGAGCTGAGCCAAAACAGGAACCCAAGAGTTTTTAGTCTCTACATTTCCACAATAATGAAGAGGAATTATTTACTTACTAGTTTTGGAGTCTGGTTCTGTGCAAGAAGTGCAGTTTCTTGATGAGTTTACTATGGAAGGGGACAGGAGAGGGATAGACTTCATCAAGAGGTCCTTTCAGTTTGGACAGTGACCAGCGCTCACTCCATCTCTTAGTTCTGAGTTTTCAGTGCCATTATGTGGTTTTCTTTGAGGTATTGACTCTCTACTTGGATTTCAAGTTGTGTGAGTCAATAGGAATACTGTAGAGAGATCTATGTGAGTGAGAGCTCAGGAGGGCTACTTCCTCTCTGATTTGCCAAATCTGATTGTGACCTTATCCCTAATGAGTCTGTCCTGACCTTTTTCTAACTCTCCTTGGTAATACATGTTCCAGTGTGGCTGGCCAAGTAAGATAACGAATGTTTGAGTGGCTTCTAGTCTATTATTTTGTAATCTGATATCCATTTTTTTATTAAGAAAATATTTTCATTTTACACACCAATCAAAGATCCTCTCTTCCCTCTTCCCACCCCACAACCTCCCTTCCCACCCATCCTCCACTCCTTCCCACAAGAAGGCAAGGCCTCCTATATGGAGACACATTCAGTAGAGGCAAGTTCAAGCCCTTCCCCCTGTCTCAAGCCTGCGCGAGGTGCCCCATCACAGGTAGTGGGCTCCACAAAGCCTGCTCATTTACCAGAGATGGATTCTGATCCTATCGCCAGGAGCCCTCCGAAGCTGATCAAGCTACATAACTGTCTCACCATGAAAAGGGCCTAGTTCAGTCCCATGTAGGCTCCACCATTGATCCAACTTTCATGAGTCCTCTCTAGTTTGGCTTGGTTGTCCCTGCATGTTTCCCCATCATGATCCTGATGCACTTGATCATAGAATCCTTCTTCTCTCTCTTTGACTGGACTCCTGGAGCTCTGTCTAGTGATTGGCTGTGGATCTCTCTGATACCCATTTTCAAACTCCATATCTTTTTTTTTAAAAAATGTTCTTAAATGAAGTATAATTATCTCTCTTTCCCTCTCCCTTTCATCTCTCCATTCCCTCCGAGGTAATCTTCCTCCAAGCTTTTTCATATACTCCTTTAAGTTGATAGCCTTTTTTCTTTGATTACTATTAAGTGTGTATACACAGGGCTGGACAGATGGCTCAGGGGTTAAGAACACTTGATTGTTCTTCTAGAGGTCCTGGGTTCAATTCCTAACAACCACACAGTGGCTCACAACCATCTGTAATGAGATCTGGTGCCTCTTTTGACCTGCAGTCATACATGCAGACAGAACACTGTATACATAATAAATAAATAAATCTTTAAAAAATGTGTGTATACACACATATTTATACATATGTTTATGTATATCTTACTGAGACCTTGCTTGTATATCTATATATGTCTGTCTATGTATCTATGTATCTATGTATCTATCTATCTTGCAAAATAACTCCCAGAAACCCTTCTCTGTAGCTGCCTATGATACTTTTTCTTTACCATCAGTAGAGACATGGCTTTAATATTTCATTTGTCACAGACGTGATATCGTATATCTATATCTATCTATCATCTATCTATCTATCTATCTATCTATCTATTACTATGAAGGCTATCAGAGGGAGAGACTTCATCAAGAGGTTCTTTCAGTTTGGACAGTGACCAAGTAAACATATATATTAATATATATATATAATAAAATATAATATATAAATAATATATATATATATATCTCATGAGGCTCTCTTACATGTATCAGGAAGGTACAAGAGGTCACTTGGGGATGACGACACATGGGAAGAGTTACTGTAAGAGCCATAGCATCTATAGTTCCCTTTCTGGATCACAGGACCGAGAAGGAAGTTGGCCTTGAATGTCTCACTGTGGCTCTGCACTGCCGGTAGCCCATGCCCCTGAGGCACCCCTTCCCTGGACAAATGGAACATGTCAAACTGATGGTCAGAGATGCAGGACAATGCCATGTTCTCTCCTGATGTCACCACAGGGCCCATCAGAGATGACAGAGAAGGTTTCTTGTATAAACCTGGAAGAAAAGAGGCAGAGACAGTTAGAGGGGCAGCTCCTTACCAGTGTTCGTTCACTCGTCAGTTCCCTATCTCTGCTTCCTTTTCTGTGATTTCTCTCTCTGTTCCACCTTTAACACTTCTTCTTTCTACTTCTTCCCATCTCCCTCTTTTCTTTTATATTATCTTACTAAATCTCTGACTTCAATCCTGTAACCATATATTTTACCCAAGGTTTTGTTTTGTGACAGTTTCTGTCTTTATATTCATTGGGTCATTCCAAATGCCTTTAAAGTTTGTCTTTATTAACATTTATTAATTTTGTATAGCAATTGAGTTCATTATGAAATATTAAAATATATAATGTATTTTTAGATTTGTCTTCATTAAAAATTTGAAATTAAAATATAACTACATCATTTCATGGCCTCTTTTTCTTGAAGTGTTTTTGCATATAATTTATATGTGTAATCTTGACCATATTTATGTGATCATTCTTCTTTTCATCAACTTCTACTGATTCTATTCCTTTTCCCAATTGTTCTATTTTGTGTAGGGAAAAGGGTATGCTATAGAAAACCACCCTGACCCTGGAGCCCTGAACTAGGGAAAGATGGCTTCGATCAGGGCAGAAAGAAACACAGTTTGGCTGAGTCAGATCAGAACCATCTCTGCCCCTGGCCAACTGATTTGTGAAATAACCAATCACTGAGTAGGACAGTAGAACCCTGGGCCCAAGCCAACCCCTGGTTGACTCCACCCCCAAGACATCTGTGTAAGCTGCTCTGCCTAGTCAGTTAGAAAAAAAGGCTGCTCTTTCCACCCTAGAAGCGGCAGCTACTCTCCTGGACTCCTCTTTTCCAAATAAATCTATTTCTCAAAAGAGTTTTTGGTGTGAAGAGCTTCATTCCCTGGTATACAGAAGATTCTTGATGACATGTCCCTCAGTGGACAAAACAAGGGAGAGCTGAAAGAGCAGAGCTGTACAGAAGATCTTTGCTGAAATGTCTCTCCGTGGACAGAACAAGAGAGAGCTGAAAAAGTAACACTTTTCTCTGGAGCCAGAGGAGATTGCTACATTTCTGCAGGGGTTTCCCCTTTTGCAGAGTGAAGCAAAAGAAGCAACGTCTTAGGATGGAGAAGCAGAGCTCTGCTAGGAATCCCCTTAAGTGGGGCTGAGCAAAGCTCACCTGTAGTGGCTCTCCAGGAGAGGAGCAGGATTGCTATATCCTGTGAGGAGACCATCCCCCATCACACCGGGTATACCCTGACTTTCCCAAACAGTCAGGATACCCTTCCCTGCTGAAGCAGTTCCAGGCATGACTTTCCTGAGAAGTCAGAAAAATTTCCCTTCCAGGATTGGGCTGCTTCTTTGTCGTTCAGCTGTCAGAGCTGTGTTAAACAGCTCTAGGTGTGTGGAACACCCTCAGGGCAGAGCTGTTGTTCTGAGCAGCTCAAAGTGTTTAGAATACCTTGCCCTCCAGGGCTGGACTGTCTCCTTGCAGTTCCAGCCATCAGAGCTGTCCTAAGCAGCTCAAGATGTTACCTGACTCCCTAGGTAGTCAGGACACCTTTCCCCAGAGTTGCTGCAACAAATTTACTTACATTGTTGGTGCCAAATCCCAGGACCAAACCCAAAGAGTTGCAACCAATTTACTTACATTTTGTACATTCAGCTTTTCCAAAAGTTTAGTCAATCAATGTGTTTAATTACAGGTACTTATTGTTTTTAATTTGCATACAAAGTAATGGACTTCATTAAGACATCCTCATACAGTTCATTTTGTCCATTTTTGCCCATCCCTTCTCTTCTAGCTTTACTGTTCCCTTTTCCATTCCACCCATTTCTTCTTCCATGGCATCTGTATTCCACCTCTTTCCCCACCACTCTTTGTTAATCTCCTTTTCACTCTCATGGTTAGTTTTCATGACCTAGAACTTCCTCATCCTATGTATACTGAAAATCTAGAATCTGATTTCATTCTAAGTTATTCATTTTCTATATTGTCTCTTTTTACATATTGGTGTTAAATAATCTCACTTTTCTAAGTAGAGAATATTCCAGGATTGTGCTTGTTTCCCTTGAACAGTGGCCACAATGATTTCCCCTTTCTTGTTCCTCTTAGTGTGTGTACTGCACAAGTGTGATCTATCATCTGCCTTCCTAGCTCTGTTTTGAAGTATCCAACTTCTGCCATTCTCTTTACTTTCAAATGTTCCATTAAGCTTAAGACTTTTGCAAATTTTCTCTTCCCTCACATGCTATGTTTACCATGTTCTCAGCCATTTCTATCTCTGAGTCTTTCTCCAAGTCCCTCTCTCTGACTTACTGTCTGTATATATTTCCATGTCCTGCTTTATTTGTGCTGTTTATCACAGGAGGAAAGCCTGTAGGATTTTTTTCAGCCATCCCAGAATGTCTGAGTTACTTTGGAAAATGTACTGACAACAGTTTGGAGATGTAGACTGTAGCAGGGTCCTTGCTGTTGTTCCCTTTGGGGGCAGGGGGCCAAGTAGGCGCAGAGTCAAACCACTCAGACTCCAGGAGAATGTCGAAAGAACAAGCTCAGTTTATTCAGGAATAGGCAAGCCTTATATACCCCCACCCCACCCTGGGGGGAGGTCTGATGAATATGCATCAGCTCACGTGACATGGCTGCCTCTCATTGGTCCAGGTCATCTCCAGATCATGTGTCAGCTGCTGTTGCTAAGACCATCAGGCAGACCCAGGACGGCTCTCAGAAAGTAACTTTTTTACTTGTTTGGGCCGTCTGGCCCACAAGCCCATTAGGGATGAGTCATCCCACATATAATTGGTGGTCCCCTCATTACCCAGGGTTCTGTTATTCTAGCACGAATGATTGGTTAACCACAAGAAAGGAAGAACCGTCAATGTAGACAGAAATTCTATCAGTGACATCTGAACCAAAGCCTCAGGACTCATGAAGAACCAGCCCCACTCAACACATAAACTGATGTCAGACACATGTTGTGTCTAGGACTTATGGCAGACGTCTTGTAGAGGTAAAAGCCAAACAAAAATTTGAACTGTCCAGGTCTCTGAACATTAGTAGAAGGACGCCAATGTCTCTGATACATATGACGCTAGGCAAGCCATCCCTTTCTTTTTACCTCTAGTTGTGACTCCTTTGACCTCTCTGTATCTGTGGTTCACATTACAACCAATGGTCTGTTTTTGTGTCTCTGTTTTCATTGCCTATGTCAGTAATATATGCAACAAGGCTACTTTTTTCCAAGTTTCACCTTCCTCATATTCCTCATGACCTCCCAGGACTTGCAGTCTATAGAATAACTGCTCTATATCACAAAAAGGATGATGAGCAGGTAACACCCTCTTACCTGTGATCTTTATGTCAACAGGGTCACTGGATTCGGACCACTCATATGGTGTGCGATTGTAAGAACTGTAGCATGTGTAAGTCCCAGCATGGTCAGGTGTCACAGGACCTATTGAGATGTTGGCATGGGAACCCCCAAGATGAGATTCTGCAGAAAGCTGGAAAGAATCCTTGATTATCTTATTTTTTTGCAGAGCCAAAATGAAGTTGTCAAACATAATCACTGAGTGACACTTCAGGGTCACCTTGTCTTCTGAATTTACCAGGGGATTTTGTTAGGGCCAAGAGGAAAGGCTTCCTGTAGATTTCTACAATAAAGAGATTGTGAATATGAACCTGACTCCAGTCTATGAATCCCAGGAAACCTATGTTTTTTCCCTTTAGCCTGTTCTTCCTGTCAGTGCCCCAGTGTTTCTGTTACTGTTTATGCCAACTTTGTACACAGATTCCTTCATCTTTCTTTGACCATTTTTCCACTTCTATGACTCTTGTAACAGCACAATATTTTCCCACTGGCCTGGTGCAAGACTGCATCTGTTGAATCTGTCTACTCTAACAATTATTGTCCCCTTCTAAGTTGGAGAAGGCAGAAAACATGGCAAACTTTATGCCAGGTTCCTTCATGGTCCTTTTAATGCTACTTTGCACTAAGTAAAATCATTGGCAAGAAAAGAGGAACTCTGCAACTCCCCTGGTTCTGTTTCCAAAGACCCAGTATGCTTCCATCCCTTCCTGGTCCCAAACGCAGAAAATCTTTCTTAGATTGAGAAAATAAGATATTCCATTATATAGTCAAATTCAAACAATATCTATGTACAAATTCAACCCTACAGAAGATACTAGAAAGACAACTCCAATGCAAGGAGATTATCTACCCCCATGAAAACACAGGAAATAAATAACCCCACACAAACAAAACCAAAAGAATGGAAGATCACACACACCCACATCATCACCACTACCAATAAAAAAGAACAGGAATTAACAGTCATTGGTCATTAATAACTCTTGCTAACAAGGGACTCAATTCCTCAATAAAAAGATACAGACTAACATAATGAATGTGAAAATAGGATCCAACCTTTTGTTTCATACAAGAAACACACCTCAATCTCAAAGATAGACATTACCTCAGAGTCAAGGATTGGAAAAAGTTTTCCCAAGCAGGAAAAAGTTTTCCTAAGAAGCAAGCTGTTGTAGCAATTCTAATATCTAACAAAATAGACTTCAAACCACAATTAACCAAAAGAGATGGGGAAGGAAAGGTCATACTCATTAAGGGAATAATCCAACAAGATGACATTTCAATTCTTAAATTAAATTAAATTTGTCTCAAATTAAAGGCACCCACATTTGTTAAGGAAAATTTAATAAAGTTTAAATCACACACACACACACACACACACACACACACACACACACACACACACATTAATAGTAGGAAATTCAATACCTGACTTTTACCAATGGGCAAGTAATGAAGACAAAAACTAAACAGAGAAATACTGGAACAATCTCGTGTTCTATTACCAAAGGGACCCAACAGATATACATAACAGTTCACCCAAATGCCAAGGAATATACCTTCTTTCTAGTACCACACTGAACTTTTTTCCAAAATTGACCACATACTCAGTCACAAAGCAATTCTCAATAGATAAAGGATAATTGAAATAAGGCCTACATCATATCAGTTCACCATGTATTGAAGCTGGAATTCCAGAGCAACAGAAACAAAAGAAAGCCTGAAAACTCAGGACAACTGAAGAACTGTTTAGTGAATGAAAACTGGGTAAAGACAGAAAGGAAGAAAGAAGTTAAATACATTACAGAATTGAATGGAAATGAACGCACAACATAACCAAACTTATAGGAACAGAAAATTTCATGGAACTAAGTACCTACATAAAGAAATTGGAGAGATCGCATACTAGCAACTTAACAGCACACCTTAAAGCTCTAGAACAAAAAGAAACAAGCACACCCAAAGGAGCAGAAGGCAGGAAATAACCAAACCGAGGGCTGAAATCAATAAAATAGAAACAACAAAAAAAGAATTGTTTCCTTGATGAAATAAAAAGATAGACAAACACCTAGATAAATCAACTAAAAGTCAGAGAGTGACTATCCAAATTATGAAAATCAGAAACAAAAATGAGGGCATAAGAACAGACAATGAGGATGTCCACAGAATCATTAGGGCTTATGTTAAAAACCTGTACTCATCGAAATTTTAAAATCTAAAAGAAATGGAAATTTTCTTGATAAATAAAATAAAGATCATATAAACAATTTAAATAGACTCATAGCCCTTAAGGAAATAAAAGCCTCATTAAAGGTCAATACAAAAAAAAATCACAGGGTCAGAGGGCTTTAATGAAGAATTTTACAAGACTTTGAAAAAGATTTTACAGGAAGAGCAAATGCCAATATTCCTCACATTACTCAAATTATTCGACAAGATAGAAACAGAAGGAATATTTCCACATTGTTTTTAGGAGGACATAGTCACTATAATACTCAAACCATGTAAAGATTCAACAAAAAAGAGAATAATAGATCTATTTCCCTCATGAACATTGATGCAAAATACTCAATTAATTCTCATGAACCTCATTCAAGAACACATCAAATAGATCACAGCCCTAGTCAACTAGTTTCAATCATAGAGATGCAGACAAACATAAGTGACCCTAAAAATTCTACCTTGGAATTCCAATAGTTGATAGACACCTTCAGTGAAGTGGATGTGTGCAAGATTATCTAAAAAAATTAGTAGCTCTCCTATATACATGTGATGATCAGAATAAGAAAGAAATCAGGGATAGAATACCCTTCACAATAGCCACAAATAATATAAAATATATTTGGGATAACTCTAACCAAACAAGTGAAAGACTTGTTTGACAATAACTTCATCTTTGAGGAAAGTAATTGAAGACAATATCAGAAGATGGAATGATCTCACATGCTTTTGAACTTGTAGAATTAAAATAATAAAAATGGCCATCCTATCCCAAACAATGTACAGATTCAACATGCTCTCCCCAAAAATCCCAACATCATCTAAGTGGTCCATTTTTTTAAATATCAGGCAGTGTGTGATCTTACTTTTCAAGTAAGTGTGTCTGTGAAAGGGTAGTGGGTTGTTGTTCCTGGTCTTGTTTTTCATATTTTCACAAATTCCCTTGTGATGCTTGTTATCAAGCCTGGCTTGGATGTCAGTAATTAGGGATACATTTGATCCTCAGGTGTCAGCTTCTTGAGTACAAGTCCAAGGGTAGAAGACGTACCCCAAATGTGTGCTATTTTGTCAACCTGTTTTTAACAATGTTAATGTTAAAGTACTTAATAGGCCGGTTGTGGTGGCGCGCACCGGTAGGATTTGCTGAAGGAGGCAGAGGCAGGAGGATCTTGAGTTCGAGGCCAGCCTGGACTACACATTTGGGCTGGAGAGATGGCTCAGCTGTTAAAGGCTAGGCTCACAACCAAAAATATAAAGTACTTAATAGAAGAGAATATAAGAAACAGTAAATAAATACCTCATGTGTGTATACAATGCAGCATTTTCATCTCTCTGGTAGAGATGTAATAAAGTAGGATAATCAGCAATCAACTCTGTATCTCATAACATAGCTTTTGCTATGGATATGTATATATTATTTGATGATCCATGTTTCTTCATGTCCCCATTAGTTATTCAGTTGGCTCTTCATCTTAAGATGATTATCCAGAGATGCTGGATAATATAATGGCAATGATAATATATATAATGTATATATGTTGTGTGTGCCTGAATTGTGATTCTGGGTTTCTAGGCCATGGAAGATATGTGGAGAATGAAAGACAACTTTGTAGGATCTTCTTTTGGCCATCTTCATTAGGTGATCAACGTCAGGTTCCAGCCTTCCACACTACAGACATTTCCCACTGAGTTGTCTCACTGGTGCTCAAACAAGCTTAGTTGAAATATTACATTAGTAAAATATTGTCTTCTTTTCAGATTGTAAACATATTGTTGCCTAAGGATGGAGGAAAATATGACAATTTGAGTAATAAATCCTATTTGCAAATGAAAAAAACCCAAAAAACAAAAAAACACCAAAATTCCAACACAAGTCTTTTTGGACCTTGAAAGAACAATATTCAACTTCATATGGAAAGACAAAAAACACAGGATAGCTAAAACAATCCTGTCCAATAAAACAACTTCCAGAGGTATCATCACCCCTGACTTCAAGGTGTACTATAGAGCTATAGTCATAAAAACACAAGATAATGGCATAAAAACAGACAGATTGATTAACATAATCAAACTGAAGACCCAAATGAAAATTCACACACCCACAGACACCTAATTTTTGAAATGGAAGCCAGAAATATAAAAATGGAAAAAAGAAAGCACCCTCAACAATTGGTGCTGGTCTAACTGGATGTCAGCATATAGAAGAATACAAATAGATGCATATCTATCACCCTGCACAAAATTCAAATAAAAAAGGATCCTTTGATTTTACCTCAACCTAAAATAAGGTACAGGACTGATAGGAATAGGTGCAGATACTTACATCCAAGCATTAGGCAGAGCTACAGGAACCCCAAATAAGAGGGGGAAGAGCAACTGTAGGAGGCTCAGGGGTAGAGGACACCAGAAGAACACAGCCCACACCTTCACCTAAGCAGGATTCATGGGCTACAGTCACAGAGACTGAAGAGACATCAGATAGCTTGCATGGGTCTGACCTATGTCTTCTGCATATATGTTATGGTTGTATAGCTTGCTGTTCTTCTGGGGATCCTAAGAGTGGGAGTTGGGGTTGTCTCTGACTCTTGTTGGGACCCTGTTTCTCCTACTGGATTGTCTTTTCCACCCTTGATATGAGGGTATATGCCTAATTTTAATTTACTTATAGTGTTGTGCTTGGTTGATATCACTGGGAGACCTGATGCTTACTGAAAGAAAATGAAGTAGCAGTGGATCTGGGGGAAAGGATGTGTGAGGTGAGGGACTGGGAAAGTGGTCAGGATGTAATATATGCAAAGGAATAAAAATACCCTGACAGTTATTTTTGAAAAAAAAATGAATAAAGATTTGGAACTAGGAACCACAGATGAGAGAACATATGGCATTTGTTTTCCTGGGTCTGGTTTATCCTACTCAGTACAGTATTTCTCATTTCCAACTATTTCCCTGCTCATTTCATTGTTTCATTATTCCTTACTGCTGAATAGTATTTCATGGTGTACACGCGACATATTTTTATCATTTCTTCATCAGCTGAAGGAGATTCTGGTTGTTTCCTTGTCCTAGCTATTGTAAACAGAGCAGAAAGGAACACAACTGAGCAAGCATCCATGGCATAGGATGTCAAGTTCAATGGCTATGTGCCAAGGGATGGAAATGATGCAAATATAGTTCTCATGTATGAAGGTGTAAAATAATTCAATTTAAAATGAAAAAAATCTCTTCTAAATGAAAATAGATATGATCTAACTATGAAAAAAACTATGGTAGAAAATTTTTATGAAATTTGGAAATCAATTATTGAACAGTATAAAAATTTTGGTAACATCTCCTGTAAGTAAAGAATACAACTACTGAATTGGAAAAACACATGGCCATGTTGATGTCTCAGTAGGTAAAGGGCTTGCTGTCAAGCCTGACTCTCTAAATTCCATAGCCAAGACCCACATGGTTAGAGGAGAGAATTGATTCCAGTAGATTGTCCTCTTACTTTCCCACTCATGTCATGGTACATGTACATGCAAAACACACACACACACACACACACACACACACACACACACACACACTCACAAACATGTCTCAAATAATGAAAAATCAAAATAGTTATTTCCAACATAGTTAAAAGACACAAAAGAAATTCAAATTCAATGTTCAAAATAACAGAGTGTATAATTATCATTAGAGATCCAGACATTAGAATGACAAGAGAGGATAATGACAGAATGTACTTCAATTACAGATAAGTGTAGACTTCTGGGAAAACATCTACAGGCCACAAGAGACCAGGATGAGTTATTCAATGAAGTGAGTGGAAAAAGGAAAAACCTTCCTACAAAGGTCAGCAACACTGTTCTTTGGAAATGAAGATAATCAATTTCTCAGAAAGAAAGCAGACAGAGTTCATGATCTTAAGACCAAGAAATGCTGTGGAGTTCTTCAAGCTGAAAGAAAAGACTGTTAATGAGTTTCATGAAGACCACTTCATGTAGAAAAAGTAAAAGTAGCTCAAATAAAAACAATCCAAAATATGAGGTTCCAAATCATGCTGGTGGCACACAAATTCGATCCATAGCACAGATATCTAAAACAAAAGTTGTAAGCTCAGTGATTTCTCAATAGTCACACATATGTAAAAAATCACAAATTATAACATCAAAATCTCAACATATGTGGTGGTGGTCCACTGTGAGTATAGCAAAAAGAAAGATTTTTTTTAATTTAAAAAATTGATTATCTGCCAGATTTTATGGCCCACACTTTTAATCTCAGCACTTGGGAGGCAGAGGCAGGTGAATATCTGGTTTCACAACCAGCCTGGTCTACAAAGCAAGTTCTAGGACAGTCAGGGGTACAAAGAGAAACCTTTTCTTAAAACACAAAGAAAAAATGTTTATCTAATCAAAGTTGAGGACTGATTCAGCCAAGGGAAGTGTCTTGGACAGTCTGGGAGAGAACTGAGATGCAGGTCTTCAGGGTCCTAATTTCACAGTTCAGAAGACTCATCAACAAGTCATTCACAAAAGCCACCATCTAAAACACTGGTACCTGCTCTCCTGCTAAAATGAAACCTATTGGGGTGTGTAGTAACTCAATGTTTTAAGGATGGACTCACCTGCTTGCACCAATGTCACCAGGACTAGGAAGAAGCCTGGAAAGAAAAAAAAATTATGGTGGATGATCTATCTTCTTCCAAGAGCCTGGCCATCTGACCCTCCTCATCCCTGTTGGGCCTCTGTACAGTAGAATAAGAGTTAAGATGAACTCATGCACCAATATTAACATTGGCAGCCAGAGTTTCTGTTGTGAACAGACCCAACCTCACAGGATGATATTTCCACCCTGTTATTCCACACTCTGTATTCCCAGCTCAACTCACCTGTACACACAAGTTTTAGGAGCATGGACAGCAGGGTGCTCCTTCAGTTGACTAGAGGCAGAGCCAGAATAAAACTTGCAGGATGTCATGAGAGGCTCAGAGCATCTACCTGATCACAGCATGGAAAGCTGATACCAACATAGTGTATCTGTCCTCACCCCATGTTTATTTATTTATTTTTTTGAGACAGCATTTCTCTGTAACCCTGACTGTACTGGAACACACTATGTAGACCAGACTGGCTTGTAATTTTAAGATCTACCTAGTCTGCCTCAGAAGTGCTTAGATTAATGAGGTGTGTCACTCTCCCAGCTTCATGAGCACTGGCCTTTACCATGGCCTTGTACTACCATAGTTTCTTAGAAGTTATTCAGACTTCAGCTCTACAGCAACAGCATTTTCCAAGACTACAACTGGGTTGCATCTTGGACCTACCCCTTTTATTCCAAAAATTCAAATTTGTTTGTTGTATTAAAAGTTTTGATGCATTCTGTTGCTTTTTAAACTGTGACTCAGTGCCTCCTCTGGGGTTCTGTGCAGTATGTCCAATGTCTATTAACTAAGTTGTAACAGCAATTCTAATGTGTCTATCAAATTATTTAACTTCTTACTTGATTCATTATGTAGTTGTTTAGGGTAATAAAATTCCACTCTTTTTATAAATCTAAGAAACAAAGCAAGTATATCTTTGCTTTAATTGAAATTTGTTTTAAAATGTATTGTTCACATTCTTTAAAAAATTTCATTGTAAATTATGTGAACATGTATATGTGAGTGTTGTTGCCTTGTAAGACCAGCAGAGGGCATTGATTGGATGCCTTGGAGCTGGAGTCACAGGCAGTTGTGAGCCCCCTGGTGTGGGAATTGGGTCCTCTGCAAAGGCAGAACACACTTTTAACCCCTGAGTGACTGCTCCAGACATGTACACTTACAATTCTTTACCAAACCCCATATATATATTATGTTGTGTTGTTTCACTTCATTGTTGAATGGTTGATATAGAAATATCTGATCATGGTTAATGTTTGCAATTTGACAACTTGGTTCTGCATTTTTTCCAGAAAATTTTATTTTACAAAGCTGTTTCCTGACTCTATAGCACTTATTCTTTGCTTTAGTAGGATGTATTAAATACACAACAATTAAACTAGATAAGAAACACCAGTACTCTAGTGATGCATTTCTAGAAGAATCTGTCAGAGGACAAAAACCTGCAAGACACTGAAAAGAAGTGAGAACATTTAAAGAGTACTGACAAATGGCCACACAAACCTGGGAGTTTAGTATGCTTGTATAGAATTTATTATCTGCTATGCTTTGTTACATTGTTAGGCTTTTTTCTTATGTATTACTCTACCTGTTTAAACTTACCAGTTTATTAATATAGTTTTCAAATAAATTATGATTACACCATCTCTCCTTGCCTAACTCTTCTCAGTATCTCCTATGTAGCGCTTTTGATCTCTCAAATTAATCTTTATCTTTAATTACCTTTATATATCTACACACACAGACACACACATATGATTTTCTAAATATATAAGTAGAAACTATTTATATGTACATTGTTATTCTTTTGTATATCATTTTAGGGCTGACCACATTCCTAGTAGATGCAATCTCACAATAAACTTCCCTTGCCTCCCCTTCTTGCATGATGTTCCTTGAGCCTTAGATGCAGGAGTTAAGTTGTAGATTGACCAGCTGGAGCTGGACATGACACAATCACCCATTATCTGTATTTTTATTGCTTTCACTTTTTGTATTGCTGATTGCTTTAGGCTAATCAAAAATTTTTTAAGGTTAGTGGTGCATTTCCCTGTGGATACAAGAAAATAGGTATTTAGAATGCAATTAGGAATTATACTTAATTAGTAAAAAGGCAGTAGTAGGTTTCTTCAAAATCACTGACCTCACTAGCCATGGACAGTTGATTAGATCTTCAGAACTAGGCAATATGTTGAGGTCTTTGAAACATTTGGAGCCAAGTTTTGTGCAAGGTGATAAGTGTGGATATATTTGCATTCTTCTACATGAAGCCATCCAATTTGACCATTTCTTGAAGAAACCGTGTTTTTCAGTGTGTGTTTCTAGTTTCTTTAGCAAAGATCAGATGTGCTTAAATGTGTGAACTCATGTCTGTGTCTTCAATTTGATTCCACTGATGAATGGAATGTTTATCTTTGTATCAATACCATGTTGTGTTTATTAATATAGCTCTGTAGTACAACATGAAATCAGGAATGGTGCAACCTCCATCAGTTCTTTTATTGTTCAGGATTATTTTATCTATCGTGTTATTTTTTATGTGTTCACAGATGAAGTTGAAATTTGTCTTTTTAAGATCTGTGTAGAATTGTGTTGGAGTTTTGGTGGGGACTGCATTCATTCTGTAGATTATTTTTGGTAGAATGTCCATTTTTATTTACTATGTTATTCCTACTAATCCATGGGTAGGAAAGTTCTTTCCATCTTTTGATATTTCCCCAATGACTTGATGTCTTTATCATCCAAGTTTTTCACTTGCCTTGTTAGAGATACTCCAAGATATTTTATATTATTTGAGGCTATTATGAAATGTGTTGTTTCCCTGATTTCTTTCCTGGTCCATCTGTCATTTTTAGCCATTTTCGTGTGGATTTTTGGGGTCATCCCATCTTATCATCTGCACATCAAGATGCTTTGACTTCTTCCTTTCCAGTTTGCATCCCTGGATCTCCTTTAGTTACCTTATGTAAGACCTTAAGTACTATATTGAATAAATATGGGAGAGTGTACAAGTTTGTCTTGTTCCTGATTGGAATGGAATTGCTTAGAATTTTTCTCACTTTAAGTTGATGTTTACTATGTACTAGATGGAAACTGACTTTATTATGTTAAGACATGACACAAATATTCAAAAGCTCTCCAGGACTTTTATTGTGAAGGGGTGTTGGAGTTTTTCAAAGATCTCTGATGCATCTAATGAGATAGTTGTGTGTTTTTTGTTCTTGTTTACAATGGTGGATTATATTAATGATTTCCATATGTTAAAGCATCCCTTCCTCTCTAGAATGGGGCCTACATGAGCATAGTGGATGATTTTTTTGATATGTTCTTGGATACAGTTTGCAAGTATTTTATTGAGTATTTTTGTACCCTATTTTCATTAGGGGTATTGGGCTACAAATATTTTTCTTTCTTGGGTCTTTATGTTGTTTGGCATCATGGTAACTATCTATGGTCATAGGAAATGAACTGGACAACATTCCCCTTCTTTCTATTTTGTGGAATAGCTTGAGACATATTGGTATCAAATATTCTTTAATATTTTGGCAGAATTACATGCTAAATCCATCTGGGTTCTGGCTTTGTTTTTTTGTTTATTTGGGAGATGTTTTAATGACTGCTTTTTTCATCAGTGGTTATATATCTGTCTAAATTCCTTATGTATTCTTGTTTTAAATTTTATAAGTGGTTAGTATAGAGAAAACTATTCATTTCCTTTAGATTTTCAGATTTGTTGTAGTAGAGATTTTTAAAGCATGTCCTTAGGATTCTCTCAGTTTACCCTTTTCTTTTTCTTTTTTTTGGTGTCTTCAGATTGTTTTTTTTAACAAATTCATAATAATTATAATAAGTATATATACATACACTTTGAATAGTATTTTCATAGCTATCATCTCATTAAGATATAATGGCTCAGAGAGACTTAAGACATAAGTTAATAACTTATCACTCTACAATTTATTATCTATTTATTTTTTATCTTCTATCTATCGTCTATCTATCTATCTTCTATTTATCTGACTTTCTGTCATCTATCACACATATATAGATATTATTAATAATATTTTATCTATTCTTTTCATTCTATCAATCAGCCAATGTTTCAGTCAAGCATTTATGTATTTGTGATGTACAAATCTATCTTTCAATTATCTATTTATCTTTTCTTACATCCATCATCTACTTTCACCTGTTTGATTATTTGTCTGTCTGTCATTTCTTTTAACAACTCTGCTATCATGTGTATGTTTGTATAGCTGCAACACATTTTTTTTTTTCAAAATAAGCACAGTCTTGAGAGTCCCTAGTAAGTTTTCAGTCCCTCAGTATCTACTTTTCAGAAGCCTACAGTCACTATGAAACTCAGACAGTTTGTCATGGGTTGAATAGAGGCAAACATGTCCCACTGCTCAGATTAGACTCTCTTTGACTACTACTAAAATTACCTAATCTTTATAAGGAGAGAGAGTTCAGCTTTTGTGGGCGTCCTGTCTTCCCAGCTAAGCCACTTTCATTTCAAGACTAAGCAACAAATAAGTAAGCTCACAGGATGAGCAACAGAGTCATTGGTTCATAGACCAAGCTGTGGCAACTGTGGTCTTATGAACACATTGACCTTTGAAGCAAGCAATAAAAGTAAGTGCTGGCTACAGGGCAATTTGCAGTGAAGTTTCTAGTTTCATTGAGACACAGGAAGTTGGTGTCCTCTGTGGCCATGCTGATACAGCCTCAGCCTGTTAGCGTCCTGCCTGTGTGTGTTCATGAGAACAGATATTCGTGATGGAGTAGGACCCACAGGATGTGTGAGGTCTTAGTTCCTGACCACAGATTTCTATATCTGTTACTCCAGACAAAAGAAATAGTTAGTTCCTTTTTGAAATATTAGTTCTCCGTTGGTCTTGGCTGGTCTCACATAAGAGACCAAGAATTCTGTTTCTATTTCTAACCTTAAAGTAGTTCTTTCCTCAAGGCAAGGCCTAGTGGTGCTCAAATTCCTGTTTCTATTTTAACATAAAATTTCTCATTGTTTATTACTGACAGGGTTTATTATGCAGCCCAGTTTATCCCAGGGCTCACGTATGAAACACAGACTGCACTCAAACTTAGTTCCTTCTCCTTCTGCTTGCTAAATTCTGGAATACAGATGTGCATTCCCACCCTCACTTTTAACCATTTTTACTGTTATTTTTAATGTATGAAAGGTCTTTCTTCCTGCTTATTCCATCACTTTGACTGAATTACAGAGACAATAACTTGAGAAAGACAATTTATCATGTTGGACCCACAGTTAAAAAGCAGAGATCAAGAATGCATGCGTATGCCTAGCTTGTGTTCTTCACTGTCAATAATTTAAGGATATTTTGCTTCTGGAATGGTGCTACTCCCTACATAGTGGGTGGGTCTTCTCACAACAATTAAACTAAACAGAAAAACTTACCACCATACTTCACCATAGAAAAACTCTCTTGGATTTAGAAAAATTTCCTGTCAGATTCTATTTTTGGATGATTCTAGATCATGGCATGTTAACATTTTCAATTAACATTCACACTAGCAGAAGTACCAAGATAACACTACCTGTAAGCTGCCTAAAATATTCAGAAACAAGTCTCACTACTTTATCCCACTACAACACTCTTGAGAATATCTCTGAAGGACTTTTAGTCAGCATACCATGGATACAGTTCATTTTTGTCACAGCCAAGTTATATCCAGAGACCAGCCACTCACAGGTCACCTCCCCATACTCCAGCTCTTGTGTTCTTTTCACTTCCCTTCTTTTGTGAAGTTCCCTGTGGTTTTGAAAGTGTTGATGCAGATGTTCCAAGATGGATCTTTGTCCCTACATAGGGTTTTAGGTCAGTTGTGTGAAGTTAGTACAAAATGATTCAATTTGTACTTGGAAGACTTTAGATCACAGCCTTCCCTGATCCTGCTGGTTTCTTTTCTTCTAGTTGTTTCTCCTTCCTGCTTCTGTACCACATGCTTTCCATTACCCACTATGTTTTCTACCCTCCTTATGCTCCTTTCCTCTCTATATCACACCCTCCCTGCAAGTTTCAGGGATCTTCATAAACTATGAGGATTTAAGGATTATATAAGCCAGGGGCTTAAGACAACAGGAGCAAAAAGATGCCTTCTTGAGATGACTGGACCTCGGCATTACAATTTAAAAAAAAATATTTATTAAGGTCTATTCATTTCTCCTCACTGTGAGGTCCCCTTCTCCCCATGGTCCTTTGGTCATTAGGCCATGATGACAAAGGTGATAGAAGCCATGAACAGGGCTTTGTACGGCCTGTGAGCATGAAGGAATCAGCCTTCTGGAACACAGCTTCAGTGAGACAGTTCAGCTTTGTTCCAGAGTAATGGGAACCTTTAGGTTGGGAACAGTGGCTGGGGTATCACCTGATTTGCATTGGGCAGCACCTCCTATCATTCAGCTGGAGCCGCATATCTAGTTGTCATATGGGACAGCATGATCCCATCGTACAGCTGGAGCTCAATGCCTAATGGGCGCCAGGGGAGAGCGCTGGCAGAGAACTGTCAAATGTCACACTTAAGCTAAGTCAGGCATTTGTAATCAAAGGCAGCTTCCAAGTAAGGTCGGACAGAGAGCAGGTAACCATTTTTTTTGGGAAGGAGTCCTCCATTTTGCTTTGATCTCCAGAGAGCTGTTCAGACATGGTGGGCTGCAACCACCAAGCAACAAGGCCCTCCAATGCTCATGACTTTATAGTTTTGTACCCATAGATACACACACACACACACACACACACACACACACACACACAGAAACACACACATACACACAAGAGTACATAGTATGACACATATGTATAAAGATGCCATAATGAAACCCAATATTTATAAGCTAATCCAAATAGCTAATAAAAATTAAAATATAGAAACATAATTTTAAATATAGCTTCTACATATCTAGACATACAGTATTTATTTTTCTGAATCTGGCTTATTATGGTAAGTAATGATTTCTTGTTGCACCCATTTTGCTGCAAATTTTCTTTTTAGATTTCCTTATGACATCTTGTTGGGAGTACCAAGGTCCTTGGGACCACTGAACATTTGGGAAACCAGGAATGTTAAACATGGAGAATTGTGTTTTCAAAGAAAAAGATGTATCACCTATTTTTCCTCCTAGAAGTCTTGGAACTAGAGGAGATTAATAGCTTGGTGATTTGTGCTATCTGCAGGGACAGATCATGTCAATTTCTTACAAGCAGGAGTAGAGGTAACTAATAGTCTAGGGGAATCTCAATGTTATCTGAATTTCCATGGCATATCATGCTTCTATAACCAGAACTGCAGATGCTTAATCATCTACATGAACCTTACATTATCTGTATAGCCAGGAGCTCCCCCAGGATACCACTACCAGGACCAGAGGTGGCTAATAGCTTAGATGACCTCTATGCTATTTGTTTGACTGAGACTATGCCAGATCTTTCCTTAGACCCTTAAACTAATACAGATAGTCTATCTCTAGAGCCTATCTTCTTGGAAGAAATGAGATGTACTTTGAGTTGAGTAGTGCTGCTATTATACTTCCTTTTGTGCTGGGGATTATATTACACAAGGAAGCTTCCCCCTCTTAGTATACTGTTTAAATATGCTTAAAATAAACTGCTTGATGTCAGGCTCCAGAAGTTTGTACCAGCCAAGCCAACAAAGTCATACTGAACCATGTTTCCTTCTCGCCTTTGAGGTTTATTTTTGCATTTGCAAGGATCTCTACAGCTGGCAAGCCACGTGAGGACCTCAGTCCCCAGAGAAGGTTAGAACATTTTTCTTTAAATAGAAATCAGGGGTTAATGCAACCTGGATCTCACACCCAGGGGTTCACAACTGTTGGTGAGAGTGGAATTAACATGGGTTCTAATTAGTCCTATGAGACAAATCGTTTTGTAAAATATTCAAGTGTTTGCTAAGATCCAACATAAAAGTACCAAACTATTCATGACAACAGCTCTGTAACTTTATACTCTTCATTCATAGGCACTCAATGTATGGAGTGCCTATGAAAGGAGAAATAAAACCACTCTCAATTATTTTACAAGTCAGAGTACAGGAGTATATGCTTGGATCCTCTCAGGAGGAATAAAAGCAAAATAGTGAAAGGAGGCTGGGGGGAGAGAGACAATGAGAGAGAGAGAGAAAGAGAGAGAGAGAGAGAGAGAGAGAGAGAGAGAGAGAGAGAGAGAGAGAGAGAGAGAGAGAGAGAAACTGACTGATTGACTGCTGGACACATCTGGGCAGGCCTCAGCAAGGGGAACCAAATGGAGTCTGCAGCTGCTTAGATTCCAGACCAGCACACCCATTCGGGCTTGTGCTCTAAAGCCATCTGAGTGGAACTCAAATTCCTACTGGTCCTCTGCCTTTTTAGAGGGTCAGGTCTGGCAGATCATGGAGTTTGGAAAGGCATCTGAGGGAACTCCTGAGTTGCAAGGAATGGCCCGAGTGTCTGACACAGCATGAGCTGTGTCTTGACGGTCCCAGAGCTTAGTTTTTTGTTTGTTTGTTTTTCCTTATAATGGGAATAATTCAGTGTGGATCAATCAGTGGTCCCTTCATGGGAAAAAATTAATAGACACAACTTCTATCTAGTTCTGGAACCACTGCAACTAGAACATAAACACCTAAGCTGGTGCTGATTAGAGTTCCTGAGGTATTGGTTTGTAGCAGCCCCTTTATACTCTAGGCAGGGTACTCCTCTGCCCCACCAGTAAGAGGAGGCTCTAGTAATCCAAGGATCTATTGGACAATGCCTATTTTTCCCACACTCCCTGATGCTGACCAATCTATCTTGATGGACAAGCTGTTAAAGGCTTAGTGGACACTGGTGTGGACACCACCATTTTAACCAAGACTGAGGTGAGGCACTTGCTTCCCTCATTGGAAGTTTAAACCCAGCCTGCCCCCATCAGTGGTGTGGGAGGCCAACAAGATTCTAAGATGGCCACCCATCTGGTCCATTGGAAGGACCTTGATGGCAATTGGGGATCCATTCACATTATCATTTCCATTGTGCCTAGGAACCTGTCAGGCAGAGATATTTTGGAGGATATGGGTATTGTTCTAATTACAGATGACAGGACCTTTTTGGATGACATCAAGATCCATGAAAAGGTGGGTCCTATGGTCTTTGACTCTGCATGAGATATGCACCCCCAATTTTAAGGGCCAGTGTCCTTATGAGATCAACCATGATCGAGTCCCCTAGACCCATTCCATTCACTTGGATCTCGGATCAATAAGTATGGGTGGAACAGTGGCCTATAACTGACCCAAGTTGTCAATCCTAAAAGAATTAGTTGCAGAACAGCTAAACTTGGGGCACAGAGAACCATCTACAAGTAAACACAATACTCCTCTATCTGTTATCCCCAAGAGATCATGACACTACTGCCTCCTAGATCTTCATGTAGTTAATGGTAATATGGAAAAAATGGGGTCTATACAACCAGGCCTCCCCCACCCTAGTGATATTCCTCCATCTTACTATATTTTATTTTTTTGTTTTTTTGAGACAGAATTTCTCTGTGTAGTTTTGGTGCTTGTCCTGGATCTTGCTCTGTAGATCAGGCTAGCCTCAAACTCACAGAGATCCACCTGGCTCTTCCTCCTGAGTGCTGGGATTAAAGGTGTGTGCCACCACCACCCCCAGCTATATTTAGTTTTAGATATTAAGGATTGCTTTTTTTCAAATTCCTCTGGCATCATAGGACCAAGATCATTTTGCCCTTACTGTGTGGGAACCTAATATACATAAACCAGCTAAGAGATATCAATGGACTGTTTTGCTCCAAGGAATGAAGACTAGCCCCACTATTGACCAGTTATATGTTTCTCAAGCTTTGGTCAATGTCCCCAGGGATGTCCTTTTGGTCCATTATATGGATGGTCTCCTTCTGGCACACCCAGATGCAGCTTACCTGTAAAAGACCGCCAAGGGAGTATAAGAAGATAATTATATCTGATGATGACTCTGTAATCTTAACTCTTGAGATACTGAGGCAGGAAGATCAAAGTTGGAGGCTACCTAGCATGCCTCTGTTTCAAAACAGCAAAGAGACAGACAGGCAAATATTTCTCTCACAGTCCAGTCAGGAAAATGCAAAAGAGAATGTATGAGGTACTGTAATAGTTGGGTTTTGTTCAATTTGATACAAGCTAGTCTTTTGTGAAGCAAGAGTCTCAGTTGAGAAAATTCATGCACATGATTAGCCTATAGGCAAGTCTGTTGGGCATTTTCCTGATTCATGGTTGATGTGGAAACGCCTAGACCACTGTGGATGGTGCTACTCCTTGACAGGCCATCCTAAATTGTATAAGAAAGTAGACTGAACAAGGCATGAGGAACAATCCAATATGATATGAATCTCCATGGCGTCTGCTTCATGTCCAGCCAACAGTTGCTTGCCTTTGCTTCCTTCACTGGATTTTGTACTGGATTGTTTAAGATATGTAAACCAAATAAACCCTTTACCCCAATTACCTTTTGTTAATGGGGTTTTATTACATCAATATAAAACAATTCAATGACTGGTAGTGTGTACATAGATTGTGTGACTCTTTCTGGGGGGGAGATATGAGCCTGTTGATTCTTCTGTCCCTTCAACCTTCCCCCCAAATGACCCTCCATTTCCTTCTCCAATAAGGCAAGGCCTCCCACGTGGGTCTTATCATATACTGTTCTATGTACACCAAATGCTGTTTGTCAAAGTATTCTCTCACCAGGGGTACCTACATATTTCTTTAATATTTTATTACAGACTTCTCTACTCAAAAATATTTTCTAGGATGTAATGGAGGTAAGAAATCTCCTTCTCACATTTTCATTGCATGCTTTTGAAAATTTAGTTCCTCTGTATTGAAACCTTGCCTTTTGGAAGAGAACTCATTAAGACTCAGGAAGTAAACAATATCACACAAGTCTCAGGAAAATCCTGAAACATACAAGATCAGTCAAGGCTCCTCCCCAAGATACTATGAGCAATAACAATAACTGAAGAGAGGAGATTTTCCAATTAACCAAGCTGCCAGCAACTCTTTTAGGTAGCTCCAGAGATACAGCTTTCATGAGTCAGCACCCATGCTGGCATGGGCTTTTTGAGATGCAGCCACCTTTGAGTCACCCATGCTCCAATAATTATCCAGGCATCTATGATTCTAATAAACTCATTAATTCAGTGAAATAGACCTGAGTGGATCAGTCTTGACCTGTCATTGGTGCCATACCTGGGATCAACAGGTCAGTAGGAATGGTAGAAAGTCTTGAGGGGCCCTCTGCTAGTGTGATTGAGATCCATTCCTAGTGCATGAGCTGGCTTTTGGAGCCCACTACCTATGGTGGGACACCTTGCACAGCCTTGATGCAGGGGGAGGGTCTTGGACCTGCCTCTACTGAGTGTACCAGGCTCTGCTGACTCTCCATGGGAGGCCTTGCCTTGGAGATGGGGGATCATTTGGGAGGAAGGGTGGAGGGGCAGAAGAAGGGAAGAGAGGGGTATCTGTGATTAGTATGTAAAATGAATAAAAAATTCCTTAATAAAAAAGAATACCTGAATGAAAAAAAATAGAGGAATACTTTGTATGATCAAAATACATATACATATAAGAAATTGTCATGAGACAAAATATATTGCATAACATTATTACATGTTAGAAATATATACTAATAAAAATGAGCTTCTTGTTAATGTAGAGTTGTGAAATACTTATCATGGTTACAGCTTTAAGTAGGTTTAAAATTTACAGCTAATCAGGTTGTAGAGGTCTGCCAGAGTGAAGTGAAATAGAGACCCATGGACCAAGCATAGAGGTTAGTTTCTGTTGAGTGGGTAGTGAGGACCATAACACCTGTGAGTAAAGGAAAGCCACTTTGAGAACCATATAAGAATCACAAAGGATGTTCCAAAGTTAGAGACCTCTGTCTTCAGATTCCAGCTGTTATTTCACCGCATCTATCAGTCCTTGTTTGAAAAAGGGCTGTGGTCTCCACAGAAGACTTCCTCAGATCTTGGAGAACTCATGGAGTACAAACAATCTTTGATCTTAGTTTATCATTTCCTGACTTCCATGTATATGCTGGGGTCTGTGGAAAATTCCTTGGGACTCTGGGAATTAGGAGTGGTCAATTTTTGTTTGAAGATCATCTGATCAAATTCTAAGTATGCCATCTCCTGCACTTCTTGTCTTTCAGGATCCTAGAAAGAGATAAATGACAAGTGATGTTGTGTACACACAATCTTGCAGAGAATGAAGTAATATTAGATTGTATGGAAGAGGGCAGACTCAGGAGGACCTACCTGTCTGTTCAGTGTTGTTCTCACTTCAGAGTCTTGGTCCATGATGGCTGCATTTTAGGAGACAGAATTAATCAAACCCATGTAATAAAGTACTTCTGCACTCTCATTTCAAATGCAAATACTAGTGAGAGATATGGTGAAACCCAAGGTTGCTCATTTGCAGCAAATTAGAAACAGATGTTCTGCTGCTCTGTTTTGACAGCCCTGCCCTACAAATGCTTTACCTTAGTAATTATTTCTTCTGCACATTCTCTCTCCCGTTCCCCCTATGTCTGTGTCTTATAAAACATTTTTCTGGATATTAGTGCATGCTTTGAATGTGAAGATGCAGAAGGTGCAGTGAGGAATTAGTCAGTGGTCTGAGAGCTGAAGGGAAGAACAAGGGCTCTGGTTCCTCTCTAGAAAGCCCTGCCTCAGTTTCCCTGTCTTAGTCCAAGTGTCCTTTTGTAAGTAAAGAATACACACCTGTATTTCTCTGGTCTTGTTTTCTCAGATGACACTCACTGGCTTGTTCCTGAGACTTACTCTTTTTGGCAGAGCAACAAGAATAAAAGAGGATGATGTGGAAGACAAGGGTCATGGTCACTGACAGTCCAATCAGAATATACAGGTTCCTGTGGTTATCTGGAGGAAGATGTGAACCCAATAAGAGGCAAATCTTAAGATCTCCATTTTGATAGATTGCATAATATTTACTTATTGATAGATAATTAACATAATTGTTTTTTCAGGCAAGAGACTCGATGGAAAACTTCATGAATAATATACTGTTCAATGAAAATAGTATTAAGCTGACTCCTAATGGCTTATCATTATGCCCATATGTTAATGCATTTTTGTTTGGTTTTCAAGACAGGGTTTCTCTATGCAGCTTTGGCCTCTTTCCTGGAACTCACTCTGTAGCCCAGGCTGACCTCGAACTCACAGAGATCTGCCTGCCTCTGCCTCCCACGTGCTGGGATTAAAGACACGAACCACTACCGCCCCGCTCCCATTAATGCATTTTCAACTCTCAACAGTGAAGTCTATGTTTGTTATAGATGGTGATTATTTCAAATACCCACAACTGGGAAAGCTGTGGAGAATATGAGACTGTAGAAATCTTGCCCCTAAATCAGATGTTTATATCTCATATCCTTCTCCAACTGTTCAGCATCACTGTGAAAGAGATGACAGAAGAGATAATTATAGGGAAACTGTATCTGTACACTGCAGGGCAGTTGGATATATGAAGTGAAGAAGAGGTTGTCATAGCATGCCCAAGAGTGGTGCAAGATCAAACAAGACAACATCCCAGCATGAAGAGTGGAGGTAGATGTGAAGTCCCACCCCCGTCGAGGGGATATAGGCAAGTGGTAACTGTTGGGGGCACGAGTGTCAGCTTCCAGGGTGTTGTTACTAGTAAGTTGACCATGCTCCAGCAGATGTTCACACATCCAAGAATATATGAACACTCTACCAGTGGCAGTAATCTGTAGGACACCGGGTAAAGGTCTGTATTCAGTCTCTTAATCTGAGATTGAGACCACTGCTCACTTAATTTGTTTAGCAACTTCTACATCGACAACACATTTGAAACAGACAACAAATTCTCCCAAAGGGAAAAAAGAAATCAAGTCTATTCTTCCACAGATAATATTTTAAAAAAGTCTTCCCTTCTGCTCACTTGCTTCCTATGTCATGACCCATCACTCCCTCTCCAGGGGACACAGAACTCGAACGACCCCCTTTTTCTTGGTAAGACAGCAAAATATATTCTCCTTTTCACTTGTAGGAGGTCTCAGGTGCAGTCCCCATGCTGCTCCCAAAAATTTTGATGTTGTAGAGTTTAAGAATCAGAGGGGATATGATGTTAAGACTACAGAGCTGGGAGGGAGCTGAGCCAAAACATGAATGCAAGAGTCTTTGGTCCCTAAGTTTCCAAAATAGAGGAGAGGAATCAATTACTCACAAGTTTTGGAGTCCAGTTCTGTGCACAAAGTGCCGTTTCTTGATGAGTTTACTAGGGAAGAGGACAGGAGAGGGAGAAAGTTCATCAAGAGACTGTCTGCTTTCCACTTATGGAAAGTCCTATGAATTTGCACAGTAACCAGAACCCACTACACCTCTTAGTGCTGACCATTTAGAATGATAGGATGACATTCTGTGGTTTGACTTGGGGGACAGACTCTCTCCTTGGATTTCAAATTGTGATGAATCAATAGGAATACTGCGGAGAGATTTATGTGAGGGAGAGCTCAGGAGGGCTGCTCCTTCTTTGATCTGCCCAAACTGACTGCAAGATTACACCCAATGAGTCTTTCCTGACCTTTTTCTAATTCTCCCTGGATACATACACATCTCAGTGTGGCTGGCCAAGCAAGATACGGATTGTTTGGGAGGCTCCTTGTTGATTATTTTGTAATCTGATATCCAATGAAATATTTTTAAATGAAATATAATTATCTTTCTCTCCCCCTCCTTTGTCTCCAGCCTTCGCCACATAATCTTTTGCTATGATTTCTACATACTCCCTTAAGTTGATAGCCCCTTTGCCTTTGATTAGTATTGTTACATGTATACACACACACACAACACACACACACACATCTTACTGAGACCAATGTTTTAATATATATGTTATATTTGTATGTATATTACAAAACGACTCCCAGCAACCCTTTTCTGTAGCAGCCTATGATACTTTCTCTCCATCATCATTTGAATGGTTCCCAGACATGGTTTTAGTATTTCATTAGTCACAAGATATGAGATCTCTATATTAGGCTTTCTTACCTGTGACAGGAAAGTACCATGGGTCACTTGGGGATGACCAGACATGGGAAGAGTTACTGAAAGAGCCATAGCATCTATAGTTCCCTGTCTGGATTACAGGACCAAGAAGGAAGTTGGCCTGGAATGTCCCACTGTGGTTCTGCATTGCAGGCAGCCCGTGCTCCTGAGGCACCCCTTCTATGGACAGATGGAACATGTCAAACTGATGGTCAGAGATGCAGGACAAGGTCATGTTCTCTCCTGACATCACCACAGGGTCCAACAGGGCTGACAGAGAAGGTTTCTTGTATAAACCTGGAAGAAAAGAGGCAGAGACAGAGGGGCAGCTCCTTGCCAGGGTTCGTTCCTTCCTCATTTCTGTCTCCTCCTTCCTGGTCTGTGATCTCTCTCTCTCGGCTCCACCTTTACCTTCCTTCTTTCTACTCCACCATCTCTTCCCCTGTGGTGACATGTTGTTTGTAATCTGGGAAATAAAGCTTGCCGAAGATCAGAGGACAGAGCTAGCCACAGAGTTAGCCACAGAGGGTCAGGTGGTGGTGGCACACACCTTTGATACTAGCACTTGTCAGTCAGAGGCAGAGATTAATCTGGATCTCTGTGAGTTCAAGGCCACAATGGCCTCACGAGATTAATCCGGTCTAAAAGAGCCAGGCAGCGGTGGCACACACCTTTGATTCCAGCACTTGGGATCACATACCTTTAATCCCAGCACTAGGAAGGTTGAGACAGAAAGTGATATGGCTGAGCAGAGAAAGGAACATAAGGCTGGAGGAGACAGGAACTCAGGCACTTTCAGGCTGAGGAGTTGGTGGGGTAAGAGGTGGTGGCTGTGACTGTTCTGCTTCTCTGAAATTTCAGCTTTCACCCTGATGTCTGACTCTGGGTTTTATTAAAAGATCAATTAGGATTCGTGTAACATTCCCCTCTCCCCCTTTCCTCCTACATTATTTTACTGAGTCTCTGACTTCAATCCTGTAACCACACATTGTACCCCAGTTTTTGCTTTTTACTGGTTTATGCCTCTATATGAATAGGTTCATACCATCTGTCTTTTTAATTTTGTTTCATTAACATATATTAATTTTATGTAGCAGTTGAATTTATTATGAAATATTCACTTGTATATATGATGTATTAGTATATTTGTTTTCATTAAAAACTTGAATTTAAAATATAATTGAATAACTTCATGCCCTCTTTTTCTTCAAGTACTGTTCCTTATATATTTATCTATGTAATCTTGATCATAATTATGCTGTTATTCTCTTTTGTCCATGAACTTCCCCTGATTCCATTCCTTCTACAATTGTTCTATTTTGTCCTTTCAGTTTTTCCAAATGTTTTGTCAATCAATTCTTTTAATTAGAGGCACTTATTATTTTTATTAGAATGCAGTGTAATGAACTTCATTAAGACATCCTCATACAGTTCTTCCTGGTTCCCTCACTTGTACCACCTTTGCTGGTCCTTTCCTCCTTATTTCCTCTTCCATGGCATGTGTATTCCACCTCTTTCCTCATCTGTCCTTGTAAATCTCCTCCGCCCTCATGGTTAGTTTCCAGTTTCATAACCTATAGCTCCTTCATCCTATGTATGCTGATAATCCAGAATCTGAGTTCATTCTAAGTTATTCAAATCCGATCTTGTCTCTTTTTACATTCCCATATTAATCAATCTCTCTTTCAAAGCACAGACTGTTCTATGCATGCGTTTGTTCCCCTTGAGCAGGGGCCATGATGGTCTCCCCTCTCTTGTTCCTCTTAGTGTGTGTACTATTAGAGTGACCTTTCATCTGCCTCTCTAGCTGTATGTTAAAAAATCCAATATCCCCCATTATTTCTCCATTTCTACTTTCAAATTTTCTATTCAAGATTAAGTCTTTTTGCAGGTTTCCTCTTCCATCACATGTTATGCTATTATTTCCTCAGCCATTTCTATCTCTCAGTCCCTCTGTCTGACTTACTGTATGTATATACTTCCATGTTTCTGTTTTAGTTGTATCAGCTTATCCCAGGGGTCACCCCTGCAGCATTTATCAGCCATCCTGGAATGTCTGAATAATCGAAACATGGACAGAAAACAGTTTGGAGATGTAGAAAACAGACAGCAATTGGAGGTCTACTCAATTTCCTAAGGTAATGCTTTTCTAGGATGAATAATCAGTCAACCACAAGAAAGGAAGAATGTTAATCAACATAAAAATTCTAGGTATGTCATCTGTACCAAGGCCTCAGGACAAATGAAGAGCTAGACCTACCCAACACATAAACTCAAGTCAGACAAATGATGTGTCTAGGTCTTCTGACAGATGTCTTATGGAGGTAGAAGGTGAACAAAATCTGAACTGTTGAGGCCTTTGAACATTAGTAGAAGGACATCATTGTCTCTGATTCATATGAAGCTCACCAAGTTGCCCCTTTCTCTTTACCTCTAGTTATGACTCCTTTGACTGCTCTGTATCTGTGCTATATGATATAACAAATGTTCTCTTATTGTGTCCCCATTTTATTTGTTTATGTCAGTAATATTCTCACTAAGGCTGCCTTTCTCTACATTTCCCATGCTCATCTTCCAGGTGACCTCCCAGGACTTCTAGCATATAGAATAACTACTTTGTATTGCAGAGAGGATGAGCAGCAGGTAACACTCACTTACCTGTGATCTTTATGTCAACAGGGTCACTGGATTCGGACCACTCATATGGTGTGTGATTGTAAGAACCATAACATGTGTAAGTCCCAGCATGGTCAGGTGTCACAGGGCCTATTGAGAAGTTTGCTTGGGATCCCCCAAGATGAGATTCTGCAGAAAGCTCAAAAGAAGCCTTTATTATTTTCTTTCTATGTGAAGTCAAAATGAAGGTTTCAAACATAATCTCTGAATGACACTCCAGGGTCACCTTCTCTCCTGCTTTTACCAGGGAAGTTGGTAGGGCCAACAAGAAAGGCTTCCTGTAGATTCCTAGGAATAAGGAGATTGTGAGTATGAACCTGATGTCAGTCTATGAATCCAAGAAAATCTATGTTTTCCCCCGTAACCTGTTCTTCCTATCAGTGTCCCAGTGTCCTGTCTCTGTTTATGTTGACTTTTTACACAGACTCCTCCATCATTCTCTGGACATTTCCCACTTCTGTACTGGCACGATTTTCCCCAATGGCTTGCTGTGGAATGTATCTGCTGATACTGTCCACCACAGTTCCTGTTGTTCTGTTCTTTGTTTGAAGAATTCTGGAAACTTGGCAAGCTTTATGTCATGCTCCATCATGAGACCTTTTAATACTACTTTGGACTAAGTATACTAATTGGCAAGATAAGGGAATGTGTAGTGAAGGTAGATATATCAGGGCAACTCTTCTAGCCTTCTCTATTATTCAAAGTTCTACAAGGCATTCCAGATCTACCATCATGAGCATTGTTTCCTCCATGTTGATGCATTACCAACTGGGTTTTATTGCTCTCTGCCCATACCTGCCAAGTTTTTAATTTTCCCTTGATGTGAATTCCTGTATTAGTTTCCAATCACTACCATAACAAATGATATTCTTAAAAAGAACACAAGTGTTGTGAAGATCAGAATTCTGAAACAAGCCCAAACAGAATAAATCAGTTATCTAGAGGGATACATTACTGCTGGTATCAGTAGGGAAGCATCCATTACGTTTTCCCTTCCAGATTCTAAGGTCTCAGACATCCTTAGCACTTGGATCCGTTCTCCACTGTCAGAAGTAGCAGTAGGGCCTCTCCCTCATGGTACTTTGTTCTGCCCACAACTGCATTTTCCTTATTTGTTATATGAGCCATTGTGGTTCTACAGAGTCAGGATAATTCAGGACATTCTCCCATTCTGCTGTCAACTTGTTAATGTCTGAATTCCATCTTCAAGCCCAATTTATCCATGACACCACACTCCTTAACACTGCCTTAACACTCACGAAGGCTTAGGCACAAGAAAGTGCATGTCCTTGGGTTTATGTTATGTCCACCATAGGACCTATTTCCATGTGTTGAAAGTTCCTTTATAATGCTGAGACTCTGACTAAAACTTGTTCTGAAAATTCAAAAATAAGGAGCTTTGGGGAAATGAAATTACACTCCAATCATGATCTCTGACCTGATATTATGATCTCCATGGGGTTACTGTGTGATGACAGTTCATTAGGGTACTGATGATTGTAATTATAGCATCTGTAGGTTCCTCCAAATTCCGGTGTCACGGGACCCAAGAGAAGGTTTTTGTAGAATTTTCTGTCATGGAACTGAGGGATAGGAGGTCCAAGTTCTTTGTACAGCTTGAACATGGAAGACTCCTTATGATAGTCACATTTAAGATCCACATATTGTCCCAGTGTAACAACATGGCTTGGCCAAGCAGACAATGAAGGCTTGTCATGAATTCCTGCAGAAAGATACACAGAAAAAAAATTTAATGATCCCCTTTATTCCTGAGTGCTGAGTGTCAATGTTCACTTCTTCTTGGTCATTTATACAACCATTTTCTCTTAATTGAAGCATCCGTGTTTCAATGTGAGAGGTTGAAATGATCAGGGGATACAGGAGGTAAACAAACATCATATATATTGGAAAGCTGAAACTTGCAAGATTCATCAGCTTTTCCCAGTTCTGTAGAAACAGTAAGCTATAGGACTTGCTGAATTCTAAGTGGAGATATTTAACACCTGTTTATCTCCCTGCAAGTTGTGCAGAGAGCTCCCTAGTTTTGGCTTTCTTGGTAATCACCTACATGAGGTGTGCTTTCAGTAATGCTTTTGAGTCAACCTTTGCTTCTGCTAATAACCCCTCATCCATACTGCTGTCAGTAATCTCATTTACCGCATAAATTCACCTATTTAAACTTTGATGCAATCAGCTTGGTCTGTCATGGGCTTCATTTATGGGGTGAGCAGATTTTCATGTGTTGTATATTCCCAAGGATAGTCTCAAACACAATAGGGTCATTTTCATGTAATGAGTGTCCCCCAACTACCACACATCTACGGTTTATCTTTCTATGCTAAGATATGTAAACTGAGAATCTAGAGTAAGTGTTAAATAACAAAGTAGATCTGGTCATGAAAAATTGTAATTTAAAAATAAATTGCATCAGATGCTATTGTAAAAAGTTTCATTTGTAAGATAACAGATGGGAATTCTGGTCACTAAGACAGCAGAAAAGGAATGCTCTTGATTCATCCTCACTGACTCTAGAAGTCTAACAATACTAAGATTAGAATTACATTGTGATTATTCCAGACCTCAGGGGTGAGGATGAGCTGTCCCATATGACCACAGAATTGAAAAAATCTACAATAAAACAGAGGAAAACAGTCTTTGAACTACTCTGTCCCTTCTGTACTCTTGTACAGAGCTTCATTCACAGAGGTCAAACTGGTTCACGTTTTCACACCAAGAGTGATAAGTTAGAGGCAGACATATAGTTTCTCCACCATTTAAGACCCTCGCACATATGTGGAACATTGAGAGTCTAGCATTGCTCTGCCACTTGGGCCACTTGCTTGCTCATTTTTCTACACTGAAAGTGATAAGTTTGAGGCAGACATATAGTTTCTCCACCATCTCAAGACTCCTTGCACATGGAACATTGAGAGTATACAATGGCCTGTCACTTGGACCACATGGTGATGAAAGGGTTTGGACTCATGACTGACAGCCCATGAATATTGGTCTATGTTTTGTATTCACATAGTGGATGTTCCTAATGAAAGAGGCAATAACAAAACACTACAGTAAAGACAATATGGACTCCAGACAGTGAGGACATCTTGCAACACTGTCCTGGCAGAGGCGATTATGGACCCAGTGAGAAACTGTCTCTGATTGTGGAGTGTGGTCAATGATCTTACTGAACCAGAAGCCCAGGTGACAACAATATCTGATCTCAAAACAGAGGATGCAAGCTAGTCAAACAATAGAAATTGACATCAAGGTCAACCAGTTCAGAATTGCAACCAATTTGTCCAACTTCATTCTCAGGCTAGACTAAATAGTAAAGGTCTATTTACAACCAAAGAACTTCTGCATGTGCAGAGGACATGGTTCTCTTCACTATGCAGGTGTGTTTGTGTCAGAACTTAAGCATGGAAATCCGAGAAGTCAAACCTGACAGAGAACAATGGTGAGATGTTGGAAGTAATCACAGAGGAAAGGAAGGCCTATGAAACCCACAACAAATAATTTACAGTAGTATTTTTAATGAAGTGATAGAATTATAAGAAACTACGAATAAATATTTGGAGCTATGACCCACCAATGAGAGAATAAGTGGCACTTTTTTCTGGGTCGAGGTTATCTCAGTTAAATATTTTATAGGTCCATTTATTTTCCTGAAAATTTCATGGTTTCATTGTTATTCGACAATATATCTGTGACACATTTTTATCATCCATTCATCAGCTGAAGGACATTCAGGTTGTTTCCATGTCCTAGCTATTGAAAATAGAGCAGCAAAGAACATGACATGAAATGCATCCATGGCATAAGATGTCAAGTTCTTTTGATATATTCCAATGGCTAGGAATGATGCAAATATAGTACTCATTTATGAAAGTCTCAAGAAATTAAATTTAAACGGCAAAATCTTTTATAAAATAAAAAGACATGATATAACTTAAGAAGGAACTGTCTAGAATATTTTATAAAATTTGGAAGTTAATCATTCAACAGATAAATATTTTGGCAACATCCCTCTTAAGTCAAGATCACAACTACTGAGTTGGAAAAAACATGTGGGTCATCTTGATGTCTAAATAGGAAAAGGGTCTTGCTGCCATATCTGACTCTCTGTATTTCATTGCTGTGACTCTCATGATGAAATTCAGAAGGTTGTCCTCTGACTTCCACACTTGTTGCATAGTATAATAAATAAATAAATAAATAAATAAATAAATGCAAAAATTTAAAAAGTTAATAGAATGTTTTAATAGTAATTTGATACAATAGGAGAATGAGTGTGCTTATATCAAGCATTATGTAATCTAATGAGTAAATACAAAAACTGAATTAAAATTCAATGAAGAAGAATGACAGGATTTTTTAAATATTATCCCAATACCAAATTACCAGTCATAAAATTTCAAGAAAAGGTAAAGGAATATAGAGGTTTTCTTGGGTATAGGGGGTTAGAACTAGGATGAGTTTAGGTAGGGGTGAATATAATTAATACATTGTGTGAAATTCAATAAAATATTAACAAAAAGACAGAAATAAGAGAGCTAATAAAAATAAAGAGAAAAAATCATAGAGAAAAAGTTTAGTACATTGTTGAAACTTGGAATAAAATGAACATGGTCAAGTCCAAGAAGTTCAAGAGACACAAAAGAAATCCAACCCAAATAATCACAATCACAGAGCACATTATTATCACAAGAGATCCTGAAATCAGAATGATAAAAGAAGCAAAGAACACACGAGGTACTTTCAACACACCTAATGGTATACAACTGAGCAAAGATTTCTGGGCCCAAGTGACCAGGATGATTTATTCGATGAGGTGAGTAGAAAAAAGAAAAACCTGCCTATAAATGTCAGCAACTCTGTGCTTTAGAAATAGACATAATGAATTTCTCAGAAAAAGATTAGGAGATAGAGTTCATCACCACAAGCACAGGAAATTCTGTGGAGTTCTTCAAACTAAATGTAAAGGCTGCTAATGAGTTGCATGAAAACATCTTCATGTGGAAAAAGTAAAAGATTCTCACTGAAAGCAAGCCAAACTAAGAAGCTGCAATAGTGTGCCAGTGGTGCACAGATTCTATCTGTAGCATAGATGTGTGTAGATAAAAATAACAACTTCAATGGTTGTCAAGTGACTCACATATTTAAAAAGTCATAAATTATTACACCAAATTTCATAATATGTGGAGGTGGTCATTTTAGAGCATGGCAAGGGGGAAGATTATTTTAATTAAAAATATTGATTATCTGCCAAGTGTAATGGCCCACTGTTTTAATCATAGCAGTTGGGAGGCACAGGCAGGCAAATGTCTGAGTTCATGGGTCAGCCTAGTGTAAAAAGTGACTTCTTGTATAGTTAGAGTTATAGAGAAAACCTGTCTTGAAAAACCAAAAAATTTAATTGATCAAAGCTGATGCCTGACTCTGCCAGGGACAGTGCCAGAGAGTATCTGGGAGAGACCTGAGAGGCTGGTTTCTTGGATCCTAACTTAGAAGTTCAGAAGACTCACCAAGGAGTCACTCACAGAAGCCACCAGTCAACACCCTGTGATATGTGCTCTCCTGTTAGAATGAAACCTATGTATTGGGATGGGTAGTATCTCAAAGTTTTAAGGATGGACCCACCTGCTTCTGTCAATGTCCTCAGGATTAGGAAGAAGCCTGCAAAGAAAAAGTCATGCTGGATGATCCATCTCCTTCCAATAGCGTAGCCATATGACCCTCCCCTTTCCTGTTGGGCCTCTGTAGAGTAGAATCAGAGTTCACTTAGTTAAGATGAACTCAGGAACCGAAATCCACCATGGAAGGCAGTGTTTCTGTAGAGGATGGATCCAACTTCCCAGAATGACATTTCCACTCTGGTATTCAACACCCTTCATTCCCCGGAGGACTCACCAGTACACACAAGGTTTGGGAGTAGAGACAGCATGGTGTTGCTTCAGCTGACAAGAGGTAGAGCCAGAATAAAACTTACAGGATGTTGTGAGAGGCTCAAAGCATCTACCTGACCACAGCACGGAAAGCTGACCAACAGAGCACATCCGCTGTCACTCCCACGTTTATTGATTTTTTTTCCACATAGAGTTTCTCTGTAGCCCTGTTTATCCTGGAACTCACTTTGTAGACCACGCTGGCTTTGAACTCAAAGTGCACCTCAATCCCATCCCATGTGCCTGGATTAAAGGTGCGTGTTGCCATATGAGGTTTTACAAATGCTCCCCTTTACCATGGCCTTGGAGGATCACAGCTTCTTGGAATTCTTCAGAGTTCAGCTCTTCAGCCACAGCATTCACCATGACTACAACTGAGTTGCATCCTGGACCCAACACTTTTTATTTCAAATAATGAAATTTGATTATTATTCCAAAGGTTTGCATATTGTAACTTTTTACATCTGAGGCTCAATGTCTCCTCTGGTTTTCTGTGCAACATGTCCAATGAGTATTATTCATGTTGTAACAGCAATCCTAATGTGTCAATCAAAATGACCATACTTGTAGTAATCCAGTGTCAGGTTATAATTATTCAATTTTTTACTTGATTTTGTCGATTTTTAGAATAATAAAATTCCACACATTTTTAAAATTCAAAGAAATAAACCAAGTATATTTTTGTTTTAACTGAAATTTTTTAAGATTCACATTCTATAAAAAAATTTCATTTTAAAGTATGTGTGAATACACACATGTCTGTGTGAGTATGTGCATGTGGGTGCTGGTTCCCTGGAAGGCCTAAAGTGGGCATTGATTGGATCCCCTGTGGCTGGAGTCTCACAGTTGTGAGCCTCTGGTGTAGCCTTGGGGACTAACACTGGTTAATCTGCAAGTACAGAACACACCCTTAACCCCCGAGTAATCTCTGCAGCCCTGTGCACTTACCATTCTTTACCAAAAGCCCAGATACATATTTCTTGTGCTGTGTTTTTCCATTTCATTTTTTAATGATTGACACAGAAATTTCTGAGAATGTTTAATATGTACAATTCTACAAGTTGTTTTTGCATTTTTATAGATAATTAATTTACAGTGCTAGTTCTGGAGTCTACATCACTAATTCTTTAATTCAGTAGGACATAGTAAATACACAATAGTGAACTGAGATAAGAAACATCAATATTCTAATGATGTATTTCCACAAGAATCTGTCAGAGGATAAAAACCTGAAAGACACTGCAAGAAAATGGAATTTTGAAACAGGACTATCTGTTGGCTACACAAACTCTGGGAATGTATTATGCATATGTAGTATTTATTATCTACTAAAATATATTTTATTGCATTGTTATGTTTTTTATATTACTCTACATATCTAAACTTAAAGCTTTTGTTTGTATATTTTTTAAATAAATTATAATTCTATCATTTCTCTTGCTTTTATTCCTCTCAATCTCTCCTGTATTTTGTTCTCTCAAATACATGTTTTTATTAATAAATTGTCAATTCATGATACCGCAGATCCCACTCCCCTCCCTCCTCCTACCACCAGGCTTCCCCTCTAACTGACCAAACATTCTCTTCTCCTCCAAGGCAAGGCATCCCATGGGTATTAGCAGAGCCTGACACACTCAGCTGAGGTAGGTCCATGCCCCTCCCACTGCACCAAGGCTGTGTAAGGTGTCCCACCACAGGCAGTGGGTTCTAAAAGGCAGCTCATGCACTAGGAATGGATCCTAATCCCACTGTCAGGGGGCTCCTTAAGCAGATCAAACTACACAACTGTCTTGCTTTTGCAGAGAGCCTATTCCAGTCCCATGGAGGCTCCCAGCTCTTGGTCCACAGTTCATGAGTCCCACTAGTTTGGTTTGGTTGTCTCTGTAAGTTTCCCCATCATGATCTTGATGCCCCTTGCTCATAGAATCCCTCTTCACTCTCTTTGACTGGACTCTGGGAGCTCAGTCTGGTGCTTGGCTGGGGATCTCTGCATCTGCTTCCATCTCTTAATGGATGAAGGCTCTATGATGACAGGGTATTCACCAATCTGATTACCAGGGTAGGCTAGTTGGGGCATCTTCTCTACTATTGTTAGTAGTCCAAGGTGGAGTCATCCTTGTGGATTCTTGGGAACTTCCCTAGTTCCTGGTTTTTCCCTATCCACACAATGTCTCCCTCTATCATGGTTTCTTTTTCATTGCTCTCCCACTCTCTTCTATCTTGAACTTAAAAACTCAAATACATCTTTATCTTTAATTACCTTTATGTATCTATTCTCTCTCTCTCTCTCTCTCTCTCTCTCTCTCTCTCACACACACACACACACACACACACACACACACATACACACTACTAAATATAAAACACAATCTGACTAATCTGTATAATGCTATTATATGTATATAATTTTAGTGTTGACCACATTCCATGGAAATGAGATCTCACAGTAAGCCTCTTTTTCCACTGGTTCTCACAATCTGTCCACCCTTTCTTACATGATGTTCCTTCAGCCTTAGTTGCAGGAAATCTGTTGTAAACGCATCTGCTGGAGGTGTAATCTGTGCAACTACTTGTTATCTATATTTGTATTTATTTCCATTTTTTGTAATAGTGTTTTCTTTTGAGGTTAAACAAAGTTTATTTTGATGTTGGAGTTAGATTTATCTATGGGTGCAAGGGAAAATACTGTGATATTTGGAATGCAATTAGGAATTAACTTGTTTAGTAAAGTGGCAGTTGTAGATTTCTCCAAGGTCAAAGGCTGCACTAGCTCCAGATAGTTTGGTAGATTTCCAGAACCAGGCCATATTTCCTGTATTTGAGCAGAACTTGAGTCCAGTTAGACAGCTGTGATCTGCCACTAAGATATGTGTGTCACTGTTGCACACTTAAGGTCACTGTGCCATGGTGGTCATGAAGAAGATAAACACAGTTTTCATCCTTTACCTTTACAAATGCCGAACCATCAGCAATAGCTTCCTGGTATTGCTTCTTGACCATAAATGGCTCAATGTGTCCACTATGACTAGTTTTAAAAACAATTACTTCGGTATTTGGGAGATGACTCATGGATTGAAACACTGTCCATCTATCATCTCTCGCTACCTACCTATGTAGCTATTATTTATCAATGATCATGCTTTATCTACCACCTTCAATCTATCCATAAATCTGCCATTCAATCATTTATGTATTTGTTATATATCAAACTATCTTTCAGTTATCTATTTATCAATTATCTTTCTTTTATAGGTCATCTACTTTTGTCTGTCTGTCTATCTTTTCTTTTATCTAGCTCTAGCTCTCATATTGGTCTGTATATCCATAAGCATTTATATCCAAAATAAGCACAGTCTTGAGAACCACCCTTAAGGTTTTTTGTCCCTCAGTGTCTCTCTTCCAGAATCCATGTCACCATGAAACCCAGATGATATATCATGGGTTGAATAGAGACAACCAAGCTCCACAGCTCAATACCCAGGTACAGCCACCTCAGCGGAATGCTAAGGAGAGTACAGTATCCTTGGATGCTACTACAATTAGCTAGTCTTGGTGTTAATAGAAGGTCTAGCTTTCGTGGGAGCCCTGTTTTACTTGCTAACTTTCATTTCAGGACTCACTGAGAGGCAGGAGTGTGGTGTCCTGTGTGGCCATGATGTTAATATGGCCTCAGCCCAGTTAGCTTCTTGTCTGTGTGTGTTCAAAACAGACAAGATACTTGTGATAGAGTAGAATGCACAGGATGGTGAATTCTGATATCCTGACCACATATTTCTGTGTCTGTTAATCCAAAGGCAAAAGAACAGTTCCTTCTTGAAATATTTAGTTTTCAATTGATCTTGGCTGGACTCTTAGGAGAGACAGAAGAGTCTTTCTGTGTATATTTCTGACATGTAGGAAGGTTTTCCTCAAAGCACATCTTTCAGTGCTCATATTTCTGATTCTATTTTTACCTTAAATTTCTTTTTAATTTTTTCTGACAGGATTTATTATGCAGTTCAGTTTATATCCAGTTTATTAAGAACAGATTGGTCTTAAACTCAAGTTTCTTCTCTTTCAGCCTGCTAAATTCTGGGAATAAAGTGAAAATTACTGCACTTGTATTTAACAACTTTTCTTTTTAATTGAGATAAGGTTTATTTGACTCACAGTTCCATCACTGTGGGTGAGTCACAGAGATATTCCCTAGAAACAGACATTATGGTCACATTGCATCCACAGCTAAAAAAAAACAGAGATTCAATGAATATATGCTCATGCTCAGCTTGTTTTCTTTACTGATAGACAGTTCAGGATATCCTGCTTAGGGAATTCTGTCATTCCTTAAATAGTGGGCAGGTCTTCTCACACCAATTAAAATAAACAGGTAAAATTTCCCCAGATATGCTCATAGGCCAACTCTTTCTGATTTAGAGAAATTCTCTATCAGACTCTATTTTGAAGTGATTCTAGATTATGGCCATTTGACATTCAAAATTAAAAATAACAATGTAGAAAAAGCAAGATGATACTACCATTTAAAATTGCCTAAAATATTTAGACACAAGTGTTAGCACTTTATCTAACTATACCAACCAATCATGGGAATACATGTGAAGAAGGACTGTTAGTCTTCAGTGCACCATGGATACAGTTGTATATTTATGTTTATTGATCCACTAGGTCGTCACAGCTGCTGGGAGTTTTTTTTGTGTGTGTCATAGCCATGTCATCAGAGACCAGCCTCGCCCAGCACTCTTCCCCATCCTCTGGATCTTACATTCTTTTCACTGCATCCTCTTTTGTGTTGTCCTTAAGTTCTGGAAGGGGTTTATTGAGATGTTTCAAGATTACTGTTTTTGGGAGGGTTTATGGAGATGAGGGGGCTTTGAATATGACCAAAATACAATGTATATACATTGAAATTTCTTTCCAATTAAAAATTCTTATATTAAGAAGATCTCTCCTTTCCTTCCAATGACCTTCTTTCTAGTTCTCTCTCTCTCCCCCTCTCTCTCTCACACACACACACACACACACACACAATACACACACTATTACTTACATCCATATACAGATTGACAAATGTGTATGCAGATGTCATAATGAAACACAATACATTGTGTGCTAACTTAATAACTTAATCAAAATGAAAAAACTAAAAGCTTACTTTTAAATATTGTTTGCACATATAAATATATGCAATTTTACCTTTCTGAATCTGGCTTATTTTGCTAAACATAATCATCTCCAATTGCATCCATTTTCTTGCATTAGACTTTTTTATACTTCATAAAACTTTAAAGTTACATTGTTTTGAAAGCACCTCTCTGCTGCTTTCCTGCAAGGCGATTTGGATTAAAGAGACTTCAAATAAAATTCCATCTTCAGGATTCTCACAGTCCCTGTAATCCTAACTCTTGGGAAGGTGTGGCAGGAAGAGCACAAGTTGGAGAATACTTAGTGAGTCCCTCTATCAAATAATAGATAGACTGATGACACACAGATAGACAGACAGACAGACAGACACACACACACACACTCATATGCAGATGAATTTCTAAATGGTCTTAGTAAATAAAAAACATGGAGCCAGATATATGGTGAAAGCTTTAGAGAGATCAGGGAAATAGGGAAAGCTGCCAGCCAACCTTACCTCACCAACTGGGCAGCTTCCTGTCTACCTACACCTTCATTGCCTTGTTGTTCTGCCATCTGGTTGTTCTGCCATCTGGTTGTTCTCTCTGTTCAGTTACATCGCTTCTGCTTTCTACCCAACTCTGTCACTTCCTATCTGTCTGTACAGACCTTCAGACCTCCATGGTTAACTAGTTTTAGAATTTAAGGCATGTGCCACCATACCTGGTTCTGTTTCCAGTGTGGCCTTGAACACACAGAGATCCAGACAGATCCCTTCCTGCCAAGTAATAGGATTAAAGGAGTGTGCTAACGTTGACTGACTTCTATGTTTACTTAAAATGGCTTGTTTTTTCCTCTAATCTCCAGGCATGCTTTATTTATTAAAGCATAAATAAAATATCACCACATTCCCCACTTTTTGTCTAATAAAAAATTTAAAAGGTTATAACTAATATAAGAAAAACAATATACAATAAGTACAATAACTATATACAATATGTAAGCAATAAATACATAAACAATGACTAGTCCATTTGCATTTGACAAATTCACAGAAATTATTCCATTACCTATCCTATTTTGGTGAGTCCAAAATGTACCTAATTTACTTTCTATCTTAACTTACATTTCCAACAGAAAACTATTTTATGATGTCTTTCAAACTTGCACACTTGACACCTCTTAGCGAGTTTCTTTTCTTAATTTCTTGAGAAGAAGGTATATTCTTTTTTGTTAGGATGGAATGTTCTGTAGATATCTATTAGGTCCATTTGGGTCATGACATCAGTTAAGTCCTTTATTTTTCTGCTAAGTTTTGGTTTGGGAGATCTGTCCAGTGGAGAAAATGGGGTGTTGAGGTCTCCCACTATTAATGTGTGGGGTTTTATATGTGGTTTAAGCTTTAGTAATGTTTCTTTTACATATGTGGGTGCCCTTGTGTTTGGGGCATAAATGTTCAGAATTGAAACTTCATCTTGGTGGTTCATTCCTGTGATGAGGATGTAATGCCATTTTTGATCTCTTTTGATTCATTTTAGTTTGAAGTCTATTTTGTTGGATATCAGGATGGCTACACCCACTTGTTTCTTAAGACTGTTTGATTGGAAAGTCTTTTCCCAGCCTTTTATTCTTAGGTAGTGTCTGTCTTTGAATTTGAGATGTGTTTCTTGTATGCAGCAGAAAGATGGATCCTGCTTTTGTATCCATTCTGTAAGCCTATGTCTTTTTATAGGTGAATTAAGTCCATTGATATTAAGGGATATTAATGACCAGTGATTGTTCATCCCTGTTATTTTTTGGTGGTAGCGTGTGTGTACTTCTCTTCTTTGGGGTTTACTGCTATGGCTTTATCTATTGCCTGTGTTTTTGAGGGTGTATCTGACTTCCTTAGGTTGGAATTTTACTTCTAGTACTTACTCTAGGGCTGGGTTTGTGGATAAGTATTGTTTAAATCTGGCTTTGTCTTGGAATGTCTTGTTCATTCCATCTATGATGACTGAAAGTTTTGCTGGGTATATTAGTCTGGGCTGATATCCACGGTCTCTTAGTGTCTGCATTACATCTGTCCAGGTCTTTCTGGCTTTCCAAGTCTCCATTGAGAAATCAGGTGTTATTCTGATGGGTTTGCCTTTATAAGTCACTTGACCTTTTTCCTTTGCTTCTCTTAATATTCTTTCTTTATTCTGTACATTTAGTTGTTTAATTATTATGTGGCAAGGGGACTTTTTTTTGGGTCTAGTCTGTTTGGTGTTCTATAGGCTCTTGTATATTCATAGGCATTTCCTTCTTTAAGTTGGGAAAGTTTTCTTCTATGATTTTGTTGAATATATTTTCTGTGTCTTTGATTTGATATTCTTCTCCTTCTTCTATCCCTATTATTTGTAGGTTTGGTCTTTTCATGGTGTCCCAAATTTCTTGGACATTTTGGTTCATGACTTTGTTGGCTTTAGTGTTTTCTTTGACTGATGAATCTATTTCTTCTACTGTATCTTCAACACCAGAGATCCTCTCTTCCATCTCTTGCATTCTGTTGGTTTTACCTGCATCTGAAATTCCCGATCGTTTACTCAGATTTTCTATTCCCAGCATTCCCTCTGTTTGTGTCTCCCTTTTTCTATTTCCCATTTCAGGTCTTGGACTATTTCCTTCATTTGTTTCATTACTTTTTCATGATTTTCTTTCAGTACTTTATAGTTTTCTTCTAATTTGTTTGCCCTTTCCTCTAGTTGTTCATAGCGTTCTTCCCATTTTTAGTCTTTTCCTCTACACAAACCTTCTTCTTCATGATGTTATTCATAAGGCTGTTTTCTTCTGCTTCTTCCAATTTTTGATGTTCATGTCTAGATGTTGGAGGCAGGCTAGGTTCTGGTGATGCTGTATTGCTCTTCATTTTGTTGTATGTACTTCTGCCTTGACATCTGCCCATCTCCTTGTGGTTCATTCTTGGTCTTATCAGTGCACTTGGTTCAGACAGAGCTGACAGATTCAGGAAGTCTCTCTCTCTTGTCCAGATGGGAGCTCTCTTGTCCAAATGGGAACTCTGGGGCAGGATGGAAGCTCTTGTCCAGGCAGGAAGTCCGGGGTAGGATGGTAGCTCTTGTCCAGACAGGGAGTCCAGGCAGGATGGGCGCTCTTGTACAGAAGGGAAGTCCAGGGCAAGATGGGAGCTCTTGTCCAGAAGGGAAGTCCAGGGCAGGATGGGAGCTCTTGTCCAGAAGGGAAGTCCGGGGCAGAATGGGAGATCTGGTCCAGGAGGGAAGTCTGGGGCAGGATGGGAGCTAGGGGCCAGTCTCTAAGTCTCAGGAAGTGGCTGGGGTCTGGGGCAGATGGGCGTGGGGTCAGGGCGTGGAGATTGCAGGGTCTGCCAGGGGTCTTGGAGAAGGGGATCCTTCCCGGTGGGGCTAGAAGGGAACCTGCCCGGTGGCCAGAACCTGAAGCCAAGTTGGGCAGGTCTTCCCCGGAGTGGCTGGTGCCCAGGGATGGGGTCCCGGCTGAGCCTGGATACTCACCTATGGTTTAGAAGGGAAATCCAGGGCAGGATGGGAGCTCTCTTTTCTTAATTTCTTAACAAGGAAAACTGTAACTACAACTATCTAATCTTCAACTTCCTCAGAGACCCAAAAAGGAAATACTATTACCTAGTAAAACAGAAAGTACAAGTAAGTGACTTCCAAATAACATGAATTACGATGGAAACAGTCAGTTTCCTGGACAGCCATCCAAGGTTTCTCTACATGTTGGGGCATCATCTTCGGGCTTAGCATATCTGACAGATTTGTTTATGAAGCAGGATGTACTCACGGCCTACAGCTCCACTCCACATTCAGTGCGAGTATTCCATGTACCAGATAAACTTGAATTCCGCCAGTGTCCTGTCATGACTCAGGGTCTTAAATTCTGGAAATTACTGGTGTTTTTGGAGTTCAGTTTCCCATTCTTCTCGGCTTGTGGATGGTTTCATTTCCTTTATTAAATTCCAGTCTACCATTGAGAGGCCAGACTCTGTCAGCCGAGTTACTCCTCCAAGAATAACTGTTCCAGCTGCTGTTCCTCTGCACACCAGAAGCTCTCAGTCCACTGCCTACTCAGCTGCCTCCAAGGAAGGGGCACTGTACCTTTTCCGGATTGCAAAGCCACTTCACCGATAGTGTCATATTATTCTCGCCTCAGAGGACACCAGAAGCCAAAGATGCAAACTCACTTGTCTTGGCAAGGATCGGTAGTCCTTTGTTTTGTGTCCTGTTTGTCCATTTTGGATAGCATAATGTCAGCAGTCCATTCAAGTGCACTTTCACGTCCAGTGGCTCACTTTTCCCACAGTGAAAGTTAACTCCATGTCAAGGTTCTTCAATGTCCATATCTTCACTGAAGTAGATTGGTTCTGCCAGGAGCAGACATGTCTCATAGTCATAAAAAAAGAAGAAATTCTATATCATTAAAACATCTTAAATACCATATTTTTCAGATCTCTTAAGGGTTTTAAGATGATCTGTCTATCTGAAATATATCTCTGCTTGACATTGAAAACATACCTAATACAACTACAAGTTCAATTGTAATGTCTAACGACTAACTTTCATTTCTTTATATCCCAATTAGTTGGTAATAATAACATTCAAGAATTAGCAAATTGCATTGTGTTGTTAAATGAACTGTATGGGTACAATATCCTGAACAAGATAAGAAATATCCATACAGTATTTTCTAACAAAACCAATCTCAAATTTGTATCAATATATATATTTTGTATATAATATACAAATCCCAATCCAATGTAAAGTATTTAAAAATAGTAGTTGCCTTTTAAAAGTAGATTCAATAATCTACCTTTTGTCTATATCATATCTATATCCTCTCTTTTTTCTTTTCAGAGTAGATTCAATAGTCTACCTTTCATTTGATCATTTCTATATCTTTTTCAGAGTAGATTAAAAAATCTACTTTTTATATATATCCTCCCTTTTTCTTTTTCTTTTCTTTTTTTCAAACAAGAACCTTAAATCTAATCTCCTTTGTTTAGCCTCTTTCTTGACCATTAACAATAACTTGTTTTTTTTCATTTTTCTTTAAGGAATTTTCTACTTACTCCACATCCCACCCACAGATCCCACCTCCTCCCTCCTCCCACACCCCAGTCTTCTCTCCTAAGCCACCCCACATCCCCACATCCCCCAAGTCAAGGTCTCCCATGGGGAGTCAGCAGAGTCCAGCATGCTGAGCCTAGGCAGGTCCAAGCCCCTTCCCACTGCACCAAGGCTGTGCAAGACATCACACCACAGGCACCAGATTCCCCAAAGCCTGCCCATGTACCAGGGATGGATCCCGATCCCCCTGCCTGGGTGCCCCCGAAACAGTTTGCACCAAACAACCATCTTCCATATCCAGAGGGCCTAGTCCAGTCCATGGGGGCTCCACAGCCACCAGTCCACAGTTCATGGGCTTCGACTAGTGTGGCCAGTCATCTCTGCATGTCTTCCCATCATCATCTCTATGGGCCCTGCCTGCAGAATCTCTCCTTTCTCTCATCAATTGGATTCCTGGAGCTCAGCCTGGTGCCTGGCCGTGGATCTCTGCATCTGCCTCCATCTGTTACTGGACAAAGGCTCTATGGTGATAGTTAGGCTTTTCACTAGACCGGTCACAGGAGTAGATCAGCCTGGGAACCCTCTGGACTACTGCCAGCAAACCAAGGTGGGGTCAAGATTGTGGACTCCTGAGAGCCTCACCAGCACTCTGCCTCTTCCTATTCCCATGATGTCCTCATCCATCACTGGTATCTCCCTCACTGCCCTCCCACTCTGTCCCTGTTCCAGCTTGATGCTCCCATTTCCCTATGTTCTTATCCCCAACCCCTCTCCTTCCACCAACCCTGACTCACCCAGTCCACTCCTGTAGATCTCATTCACTTCTCCTTTGCTGGGTTATCCATGTGTTTCTCCTAGGGTCTTTCTCTGTTAGCTAGCCTCTCTGGAGTTGTGGCCTGCAGTGTGGCCATCCCTTCCCTCACATCTATTATCCACTTATGAGTGAGTACATACTATGTTTGTCCTTCTGAGTCTGGGTTACCTCACTCAGGATGATATTTTCTAGTTCCATCCATTTGCCTGCAAATTTCATGATATTATTGTTTTTTTACTGCTGAGTAATACTCCATAATATATATATATATATATATATATATATATATATATGTGTATTATATATATATCACATTTTCTTTATCCATTCTTCAGTTAAGGGGCATCTAGGTTGTTTCCAGGTTCTTGTTGAGCATGTGTCCTTGTGGTAAGACTGAGCAGTCCTTGAGTATATGCCCAAGAGTGGTATAGCTGGGTCTTGAGGAAGACTTATTCCCAATTTTTTTGAGAAACCACCATACTGATTTCCAGAATGGCTGTACAAGTTTGCATTCCCACCAACAGTGGAGGAATTTTCCCCTTGCTCTACATCCTCTCCAACATAAACTGTCATCAGTGTTTTTGATTTTAGCCATTCTGACAGGTGTAAGATAGTATCTCAGAGTCGTTTTGATTTGCATTTCTCCAATGACTAAGGATGTTGAGCAATTCCTTAAATGTCTTTTAGCCATTTGAGATTCTTCTGTTGAGAATTATCTGTTTTTTTATTGGACTGTTGGTTATTTTGATGTTTAATTTCTTGAGTTCTTTATATATTCTGGATATCAGCCCTCTGTCATATGTGGGGTTGGTGAAGATCTTTTCCCATTCTGTAGGCTGTCATTTTGTATTATTTACTGTGTCCTTTGCCCTACAAAAGCTTCTCAGTTTCAAGAGGTCCAATTTATTAATTGTTGCTCTCAGTGTCTGTGCTACCATTGTTATATTTAGGAAGTGATCTCTGGTGTCAATGAGAAATAGGAAGAAGCAGAGTACTAGAGAGGTCCCCAGAGATCTACAAAGATACCTCCACTATAGACTACTGGCAATGGTCAAGAGAGTGTCTGAGCTGACCTACTCTGGTGATCAGATGGCCAAACACCCTAACTGTTATGATAGAACTCTCATCCAGTGACTGGTGGAAGCAGATGCAGAGATCCACAGCCAAGACCCAGTTGGAGCTCCAGGTTTCCAATTGGCTAGAGAGAAGAGTGTTGGGGGGAAGGCTTGGGGGCAAGAGGAGGGAGGACAGGGGGATCTGTGGTTGCTATGTAAAATGAATAGGAAATCTCTTAATAAAAAAAGGAAAAGAAACGAGAAAAAAGAGAGAAAAGTACTAACTTGAGAAAAACAGCATTTCTACAGGACTGGGATAAGAGGCACAGCATGAGACTTGCTGCTGTCTACCGATGAACTTCTTAAAGCATGTTCAACTTAAGATGAGCTATGATTTTTTTTGACAAAGACCACTGCTCAAAATTTGCTGCCCTTTCTGTGTTTATGAGGCAGTGATTCATAGTCTAACAGGTAGATACATTATTTTCAGATTTTCCTTTTAGAAATAAAGATGAAAGTGTAAAAAAAAAGAATTGCAGTGTCCTGTTGGTGTAATTTTCCTTTCCTGAGTTTAAAATATCCTGCATCTCAGGCGAGGGACGCCGAGATCATGATGGGAGGATGTGCGGAGATGACTGGCCACACTAGTGGAAGCCCATGAACTGCGGCCAGGTGGCTGTGGAGCCCCCATGGGACTGGACTAGTCCCTCTGGATATGGAAGACGGTTGTTTGGCTTGAACTGTTTGGGGATTGGTATCTGTCCCTTGTCTATGGGCAGGCTTCTGGGAATCCAGTGCCTGTGGTGTGAAGCCTTGCACAGCCTTGGTGCAGTGGGAGGGGCTTTGACTTCCCTAAGCTCTGTGTGCTGGGCTCTGTTGACTCCCCATGGCAGACCTTGATTTGGGGGATGTGGGGTTGTGGGGTGGCTTGGGAAAGAGGGATGGGGTGAGAGAAGTGAGGAGGAGGGATCTGTGAATGGTATGTGGAGTGAGTAGAAAATTTCTTAATAAAGAAAAAATATCCTACATCTCTTTTGATTGGTTTTGGGCAGAAATCTATTTTGTTAGATCATAGAATTGCTACACAAGCCTACTTCATAGGTACATTTTCTTGGAAAAACTTTTTCATACTCTTTTCTTTGAGGTAATATCTTCATTTGCTGTTGAGGTGTTTCTTGTCTGCAGCAGAAGGATGGATCATACTTTTATGCCCATTCTGTTAGCCTGTGTCTTCTTACTGGGTAGTTGAGTCCTTTGATATTGAGAGATATTAATGACCATTGGTTGTTAATTCCTGTTATTATTATGTTGTTGGCAGTGTGTGTATGTGTGTGTGTTTCCTTTCCTTGGGTTTTTGTGGTGTAAAATTATTTATTACCTATGTTTTCATGGGTATATTTAATCTCCCTGGGCTTGAATTTTGTTCCTAGTACTTCTGTAGGCTTGGATATTGTTTACATTTGGCTTTGTGACTAAATATTTTTGTGGTGATTGAATGTTTTTCTGGGTATCATAATCTGGGCTGGTATCTGTGTTTTCTTAGAATTTTTAAGATACCTATCCAAGTTCTTCTGACTTTTAGAGTCTCCATCAAGATCTTAGAAGTAATTCTGATAGGTCTGCTTTCATATGTTATTTGAAATTTTTTTCTTTGCAGCTTTTAATATTTCTCATTTGCCCAGTATGATTAGGGTTTTGATTATTATATGGTATTGGTAGTTTTCCTTCTGGTCGAGTCTATTTGGCATTCTATAAGCTTCTTGTACCTTTATAGGCATGTTCTTTAGGTTGGGAAAATGTATTTCTGTGATTAATTTGAATATATTTTCTGGCCCTTTGAACTGGGATTCTTCTTCTCTTTTATACCTATTATTTTTTAAGTTTAGACTTTCCACAGTGTTCCAAATTTCCTGAATATTTTGTGTTAGGAATATTTTAGATCTAGCACTTTCTTTGACTGATCAATCTATTTCCTCTATTGTCTCTTCTATGTCTGAGATTGTCTCTTTCATTCCTTTTTCTGTTGGTAATGCTTGCATCTGTAGTTCCTGTTTACTTACCCAGATTTTCTATTTCCCGATTTCCCTCCATTTGTATTTTCTTTATTACTTCTGTTTCCATTTTCAGGTCTTGAAAACTTTCCTTCACCTGTTTTTTTTTCCCTGAGCTTTCTTAGCATAATGAGATTTATCAATTTCCTCCGATTTTTATTTGTCTTTTCTTCAGTTTCCTTAAGAGATTTTTTTTTCATTTCCTATTTACTAGTCCCTATCATCTTTATAAGGTTGATTTTGAGGTCATTTTCTTGTGCTTCAGCTGAATTGGAATGTTCAGGTCTTGCTATGGTAGAATAGCTAGGCTCCAGTGGTGCCATATCACCCTTTCTGCTGTTGATTGTATTCTTACATTGCATTTAGGCATCTGGTTTTTGGATGATTATAGTTCTAGGCCTTGATTCCTGAATTTGCTACAGCTCTGGCTGTTTTACTAGAGGCTAGACTGTTTGCACTAATCCAAGGTAAGACTTTGCCCATGCCCACTGTCCTGTAAGACACCTTAAATCATGTCCAACAGCCCATGCTCCAAATGTCCCAGACTCTACCCCCTCCCCTGGGCTCTGTATTCTGACCCCCAAATCCTGCAGCTTTACCCAAGGTCGTGTGATCCTGGACACCCCAGGTAAGACAGTATCCATTGCCTGCTAACACTCCTTAAACCTGCCCAACAGCTCAATACTTCCCCCTTCCCTGGCTGTAATTTCCAGGCTATAACTTCAGCAGAGGACTTCTGCTTCTACTGGAGGCCAGCCTGGTTCTAGTGACCCAAGGTAAGATAAACTTGGCCCAGAGCTCCCAACTGCATCCTCTCCTCAGAGCTCTACTTCTCACCCAAAGCTTTGTCAGAAGACTTCTACTTTACTGGAGGCCATACCATACTGGAATCCCAGAGACCAAGTAAGTACCCTGATCCTCAGAGGTCACATGTCTACTTGGAACCTCAGAGGCAATGTTGGTACCTAAAAGACACAGAGGTTTTACAGACCACAAAATACCTGGGGGAGACACCCTAATGGAACTGATCCCTTGCTAGTCACAGAACCCTTAGACTCTTAGGCCAGAAGACCAGAAAGGAAACAGAAACCAAGGAACAAAACACCTATCCAACCAAGACAAACTCAAGAATCAACACCATTAATAAATTTTAACATAGAAGAGATTCTCATAGATAATACAGGCATCAAGTATATATCTGGGACTTGCGATTCCTATATGTAGCACCCAGACACCTCAGTCAGGTAATTTTAAAGGTTAAGTACCTAAATTTACATTTTGTCTACATGCAAGCAGAAGGTCATCTCTTGCAGAATATTATTATATGTTACATTTGTTTATGCTCTGGAACCTTTGTTTAATGATGTAAAGATGTGTTGCATTCTTTTCTGTTGCATTTGTTTAACTCTGTGAAGCTGTGTTACTTTGTCTAAAATACCAATGGTCTAATAAAGAACTGAATGGCTAATAGCAGGGCAGGAGAAAGGATAGGCAGGACTGGCAGGTAGAGAGAATAAATAGAAAAAGAAATCTGGGAGAAGAACAAAGAGCAAGAGAACAAGGAGAGGAGGATGCTAGGGGCTAGCCATCCAGCCACTCAGCCATCCACAGAGTAAGAGTGAAAGTAAGATATACAGAAGTAAGAAAACAAATAAGCCTAGAGGCAAAAGGTAGATGGGATAATTTAAAGTTAAGAAAAGCTGGCAAGAAACAAGCCAAGCTAAGGCTGGGCATTTATAATTAAGAATAAGCCTCCAAGTGTGATTTACTTGGGAGTTGGGTATTGCCCAACCCCCAAAAGAGCAAAGAGTAAAAGAGTGAAAAACAAACATCAATATTTTGGTGTACAAGTGTGAGGCTCTAAAATTTCCATGTAGGGCCTGAGAAAGCCCTACATGGGAAAAAAGAGGGGGCATGATTCCTTTAAGAGTTTCTGTCTGCTGGTGAGCCTTTGAGCATCCAGCATGTTAAATAGGAACAAAAATCTAAGTAAAAATGCCTGCCACAGTGCAAGTATCAGAATTTTAGAGCTCTAGAATGGTTGAATGCAGTTCTTGGTCACTAACCTCTGACCGGGCCAAGAGTTTTAGGTTTGTCTCTCACAAACTGAGAAGCATGTGGATCTAACTGAGAGCCATGTGGAGAATCCAGATGTAGGTTAGTAATATAAATGTTTGCTCACTTGGTAAAAAAAGGCTAAAAGATATACACTAAAAAAAAGGTCCAGGTGGGAAAACCTCTAAACATGGTTCCAGTGTGTTTTACAATGTGTGTAGGCTTAAGGAAGAAATAATATGGGTATAGACAGTCATAAAAAGAAATAAATAGTTTAAAAATAAGAAGTCTGTAAGAGAGAATTAAAGTAATATCAAAAAGAATAAGCCATGTAGAGATGGGAAATACACAGGCAGTCTGAGTCCTGTACATTATTGTGTTGATTTTGATTTTTTAAAAAATGTTTATAACAAGAAACAGCAGCTGATGGGATTGTGAACTGGACTGCCAGATTGAACCAACCTATGTACTTTAGGAATGCCTTAACTTTAAAAAAGAAATTAAAAAAATGTGTTACTTTGGTAAAATGATTTTGCTTTTGTTTCCACAGAAAACAAGAGGCTGTAGACTCGTTCCAGATTATTATGGATTAGATTTTTTTTTCCGCTTATAAGAGTTTATTAGAGATACAGGGACAGAGAGTGTGCAGGCCTGTGGGAGAGACACATGCATGGAGAAGAGGAAGAGGAGAAGAGGGCCGGGAATATGGCGCTCTGCTTTAAAAACCGGCTGGGGGCGTGGCCAGGTCACGTCACTACTCCACGCATGTGCGTAGATCACATGGTCACGTTGCACGCTTACGTAGCCATGTAACATCACGGATTCTGGTCACGCGAGATACCTTGGCCGGAACTTGCTAGGCGGAGGTGTCCGGCCTGACCGGAATTGGCTAGGCAGAAGTGTCCGCCTGGTAAATGCGACCGTGGGGGGGGGCGGGTTGTGAACCCTTCATTCCCAACTCTTTTATTTTTTAAAAAAGAAAAAATTGTGGTTGACTGGGTACAGGGGCGACGTTTCTCTCAAAGACTGCTTCCAGCTGAATAGTGGGCGTTGGTTGGCTCTTGGGGGGGAGGTGAGGGGTATCTTGTGAAGTCCGGGAATGATGGTGGAGGTCCTGGAATGACGTTCTGCCGTCTCCTGGTTCTGTGACTGTCCATCTGTGCTGCTGCTGGGGACCTCCTGTGCTGTGGCTGGGGACCTCCTGTTTAACAAGATACTGTTGACATAGAGAGAGCTTAGAGAGAAAGAATCATTATTATTTCATTTTGGAGTTGGCATTTGTCTGAGGTAGATTTGGCCTGCCCAGATAGAGGCATGTGACATTTACCTGAGGTAGATCTGGTCTTAGTACTCTGCTTAATTTCTATCTGAGACAAGCCTCATTAGAGGTAGTTCATTTAAGGCACCTGTTTTCCTTAGGCAAGCCTTGCTGGAGGTAGTTTATTTAAGGCACCTGTTTCCCTTATTAGGTTAGCACTTGGGAAACACAGGTGATCAGTTGCTGAGTATTGAACAATGATAAATTATTGTATTACATTATTCCTTACCACCTGGATATTTTTGATGTTCCTTTGCCTCTGGCTCTGTGTGGCCCTGGTTGGAAAAGGAAGGGGTGGTACCTTATTCCTCTGGAATTGGCGGCAAAGCAGGGGATCCTGATGTCCTCTGGAGCTTGAGAGTGAGAGGCCCTGTTTGTTTCACTGTATATGAAGAGAGATTTTTCTGGGATGGAGGTGAGAAAAAGGTTTTAGGTGAGACAGGTGGACCCAGTGAGGAAAGCCCTCGAGTTTAGCAGCTGTGGGGGTTACAGGAATTACCTTGAAGGGTCCTGCCACTTAAGGGAAAGAGGTAAAGGGCGCTGGCCTGGAGGAAAGAGAAGAACCTGATCCCCAATGTGTATTGGAGATGGGCAAGGATTGTCACACGGCTGAGGCAGTGAACAGTCCGCATAGCTCCATAGAATAGACCTTAGGTGACATAAAAGAGGAGTTAACAGTCTATCTGGAACAGTTGAGGCTTGGAAAAAAGACCTGGTGTTAGAACTGGTCTGAGGAGATATTTAACTTTTCCTGATGGTGGGCATATGGGTAAGATCGAGCTGTAGCCCTGGGGAGGTGGGAAACCTCCAGCATGGCCATTATATGGCCTGAGTTAGACACGGATCCTCCTTTTGCTGTGAGAAGTCCACGCTCCCTCCAAATAGCAGCGTGGGACAGGAGGATATGAAAAGCATATTTGGAGTCTGTAGAGTTAGTGGCTAGGAGAAGAAGTAAGAGAGCTGCTGGCGTGTCTGGGAGGAGGCAAATGTGTGGAGTGAAAAGAAATGGACGCCCCTACCTTAGCTAGGAGATCCTTCCCCATTAAAGGTACAGGGCAACTTAGCACCACTAAGAATGTATGTGTGAGAGGGATGCCTCTGAAAATACAATTAAATGGCGGTGTCTGCTGAGGTAGATAAGGCTGTCCCTGTACCCGACAATAAAGGAGAGGTGGCATCCCAAAACTCCCAGGACTGAGTCAATGGCTCTGGTGTCCAGAAGGAAAGAAACGGATCGCTTCCCTGCTGCGTTCTGGGTTCCCTGTCATATCTGTAGCCAAGCCTAGGTCTGTTGGAGGTCTTAGCTTGATGTACCCATGCATCTTGGTGCCTGGGGCAGTCAGCTGACTCTGTCTTTCTAGGCAGCACTTTTAACAAGGCTGTTGATGGCCTGGCAGGGCATTCGGTAGCCCGTGGCCTTTTCCTCATTTAAAACAGGGACCCAACAGCTTTTGGAAGTCAGCGAGTGCCAGCACTTGGCAATTTTGTTTTTCGGGCTTTTATCTCTTCCCTGGCACACCTCAAATGCCACAGGTGACTCTTTTGCCTGTGGGGTCAGGAGCCTCGCTCTCCAGATGCTTAAGTTTTAGTCAGGTAGGTCTGGGGAACAAGAGACAGATTTTCGTATTTATCTTGAACTATTTACTGGTTTTAGGGCAGCCTTACAGAGGCCTGTCAGGAGACAGGTAATAAACTTATCTCTGGCTAGACAGCCACTCTGGGTGTTTGTAGTCCCAGTGTGGCTCTCGGTCAGAAACCGCTTCGGCTCCTGGGGGATGTGAAAGGTTAGTTTGATGAATTTCGTCTGCATGAATCCTAGCCTGCTCCCATAACCGCCTGCGCTCCTCCGGGAGTAAATTATTAGAAAGTATATATATATATATATATATATATATATATATATATATATATATATCATGAAAGGTAAGACTATAAAATTGAGTTATATATTGAAATTGTTTAATAAAGGAAGCAGAATTAGACGTATAAGAACCCAGCTTACTTCCTATCTGAGAGAGTTCTGCTAGAGAGAATGGAACATGAACTTTAACCAGTCCATCCACACCCGCCACCTCTCGCAAAGGGAGAACAGTGGAAGGTTCTGGATGGCTGGAATCAGCCGATTTAGCAGCTCGAGAGCGGGTGGTAGGGGGAGTGAAGTTTGGAGCCAGGGCAGGGCCTTTGGAAGCAGCCGCTGCAGAGGAAGAAACAGCTTTAGAAGAGGAAGAGTCTGGAGCAGAAGGAACGGTTGTTCTAGGAGTTGGAGCCGGAGGTCGGATAGGTAGAGGTTCATTAGCAGGGTCTAAAGTTAGAGAGTCTGGAGTCAGAGAATCCTCCGGTTTAGGCATAGCTAACATCATATGAGCAGGAGAGAAGGAAACGAGAAGAGACAGTTTAGCATTGAGAAAGAAGAAAGCAACTCTTTCCATTTGCCTGAACACCGACAGTGATTGGATAGCTCCCGTGAAATATCAGGATCTAAGGAGCCGCTCGGCGGCTCTTTGTTATTTTTTAAAGCATACTTTGGCCACTTTTTTTGAACATAAACAAGTTAGCTTAGAAATCTTTACGTAAGGCATTAAACTGAGAGGTTTTAAAGCTTCAACAAGACAGCCTAACGGAGAGGAAGGACTAACAGGGTTGGAAGCCTTGTTTCCCATGTCTGCAGCGGAGGCAGAAAAATAAAAAAATAAACGTGATCCAGAGCCAAGGCCCCAGGCGTCCCCAAGGCCAAGGGCAGATACCGGGCGCAGGCTGCTCCTTGACTCGTCAGCCACAGAAGCAGGGGCCCCCTCCACGGTGAGGAAAGGATTCTCCGGGAATCCAGACAGCGTTTGCCCCTTCGTCAAGGAGATGGACGTGCCGGCCTCACGTGGCTCCCAGGACGCACCAACGGTGATGGCCCTAACTTGAGAAATATCTCAGGCTGCAGACGTGGGAGACGGCTAGAAAAGTTAGGTCTGCGATAGGGGCTGACCGTAGCCAATGAAGACCATGGTCGGGGTTCCCCCGGTCTCAAGAACACGTGTGAGGCGCCGGACAATCAACGGTCGTTCTCACAGATTCAGGAAACCGTTTACGCTGGCCGAAAAATGGGGGGACTCACCAATCGAAGAAAGCGGTGTTGGATGCAATTTGGATGCGATTCAGGCGAATGGAGAGCGGTCTGTTGCGTACGGAGCAGATTCCCTGGTTCGCGGGCTGCCAGGCGGAAAGCGCCCGGGAGCGCCCGCTCGGTTTCAGCACCAAAATGTTAGTTATTTAGCTGCGTTGTGTTCTTACCCTGCAAGGAACTGTCACGAAACACGACAGAATCCGCTTATAAGAGTTTATTAGAGATACAGGGACAGAGAGTGCAGGCCTGTGGGAGAGACACGTGCGTGGAGAAGAGGAAGAGGAGCATGGATTAGATTTTATCAGGGGTTACTTCCTGAATCTTGACAGGGGATAGCAACCAATGAAGATTATAGCTGGTTTTCCCAGGACTTGGCTATTATCTCAAAATTTCCCTCTGGCATCCTAAAGATGATTCACCAATAGACAGCAAGAAACAGTCTAGAGAAAATAATGTCCACTTTCCCAAGAGTTGTGTGCATGGCTAGTGATTATATTGTGGGTTATGGATGTTTGTTATCATTTAAAGGATCATAGTATATTGATAAAAATTTAAAGTTATTTCTGTTAAATTGCATATGTGATTCTACTTTTGTTTGAGATATTTTGTGTAGTGATACAAATTTGAGGTTACTTTCACTATACTTTATATATGTTTCTACCCTTTCTTAAAGAACTTTTGTATATTGATAGAAATTTAGATCATTTTTGTTATAACATACTGTATATATGTTTCTACTCTTGTTTAAGGTATTATACCTATGCAGTTCATTTAAAACATAAGGCAAAGTTCTAGTTTTTTAAAGCTATTGTTATAAACTATTTAGGATAATCAAGAAACATAGGCTAGTATTGAGTCATTCATAATAATCAAATTTGTAGATATATTAGGCTTGTTTTCTAGATTATACAGAGATATATTTTAGATAAATAAATGTGTGGGATGACTCATCCTTAACAGGCCTCAGGCCAGCCAGCCCAAACCAGTAATAAGATATTTTCTGAGAGCCAAACTGGGCCTTAGCAACAGCAACTGAGACATGATCTGAAGAAGACCTGAATCAATGACAGGCAGCCATGTATCAATAGCAGATGCATATCCATCAGTCCTTCCCCTGCGGCAGGGTGGAGGATATATAAGACTTGCCTCTTCTTTAATAAACTGAGCTTGTTATTTCAGCATTCTCGCAGAGTCTGTGTCCTCCTCCAAAAGGAACAACAGGACAGGACCCTGCCACATAAAAGTTCTTCAAACACTTCAAAGACCTATAGAATGTGGCATTGATAACTTAAGATTTTTAATGACAATGAGAGACATCTGCTCCTAGAAACATAAATTTATTTCAGAGATAATGGGCATTGAAGAAACTCCTTATGGATTTTGCTGTCATCATGTAAGGTTAGCCACTGGGCAAAGAAACTGCTCTTCCTTTTGAATGCTGACAATGTGCTGTGCAGACTGGACATGTAGGACACACAAGAAGAAGGCTGTTAAACTGTGCCAAAACAAGACCGGACAATCCTTCAAAATATTTGCTTCACAGAAGAGTCTGCCAGACATTCTGCAGCACACAAAGGAAAGCAATGGACAAACTTTGCCAATACAAGGCAGGACAGTCCTTCAAATTTCCTGCTTTACTGAAAAGTCTGTCAGATACTCTATGCATGTAGGCTAAAAGTGGATATCCCAACATTGCAGAGAAACTTTGGGTGACTGTGGAGGCAGCCAAATGTCTCTGTTGTTAGGTTGTATTACACCTTTCTGGGTCTTTTATGGAGTTGAAGATTAGATAGCTGTAGTTGTAGTTTTCCTTAGATATGATAGAAAGTAAATTAGGTATAAAACTTTGGATTCACTAAGATAGGATAGATAATGCATTATTTTCTCTAAATATGCTAACTACAAATGGACTGAATATTGTAAATGTAATTCTCACTTCATAATTGTTTTTGTTGTGTACAGTTTCTCTATGTTAAAATTGAAACCTTTCATTTTTGATTGGGCAAAAAGAGGAAAACATTATAGAATATTATTTTAAGATGTGTTATATTGGTTTATGTTTTGAAATATTTGTCTACTGATGCAAAGGCATGCTACATTTGTTTGATTAAAGAAAATTAACCTGCAGTCAGGAGGCTGAGTCAGCAACTGGGTGACAGGAAGTGGTAGGGAGGAACAATATGCAGGCTTTTCAGTGGGGGCAGAGCAGAGGGACATGGACATGATGGTTTTGGGCAGATGCAAGCAAGGAGAGAAGGTGAGCTACTTTCTATTCAGCCTCTCTGAGCAAGCAGAATTTCGCTTCAACCTTTGAATCCTGAATTCATTAGAGGGGTAGAGATCTAGATGAAGTTTCCCATAGTGTCCTTGAGAGAGAATGCCTGAGGGCATAGAATCCCCATGGGATATGGCCCTGGGGCCATACCACTGCTGGTAGCTGCAGAGGTGCCTTTGCTGATCAGGACAACCATTGCTTAAAAAGCATTTTCTGTATTTATTGAAAAACAACAGTCATCAGTACAAAGAGAGCTTTTATTTACAGAGACAGAAAGAAGAATTTTTGTTAAAGTTGTACAAACCCAGGCAATTGCAAAAATAAACTCTAAGCAGCCTTTAACATTTACAAGTCCATTTTGTTATTTAGTTCTCTGCACAGAAGTTTTACACTTAGACATAAAGTTAGTCATCAATGTAACATTAGCTATCCCAATGTATGAGGAGAAAATTATGGGAGCTGGGATGACACAAAGGTGGCTATACCTCAAAAAGCCCACACCAGCATGGGTGATGCTATGGGAAAGCTGCATCCCTGGAGCTCTCTTACATGCTGCTGGGTGAACTGGAGGGTCTCCTCTCCTCTGTTATTGTTATTACTCTTAAAACATTAGGAAGGACCCTTGTGAGTCTTGTATGTTTCAGCATTTTCCTGAGATTTTTTTTTTTGAGTTTTATTTACTGAGACTTAATGAGTTCTCTTCAAAAGGCCATGTTTCAATTAATAGGAACTATTTTTTCAATAGCATAATAATGGGAAAATGTAAGAAAGAAGCGGTGCTTTACTTCAAACACATCTTAGAAAATGTTTCAATTATGTGGAAGTCTACTAATGAAATATGTAGATGATTCTGATGAGAGAAGACTTTGTCACACAGCATTGGGGTACACAGAACAGTTTAAGATAAAGTCCAATATTAAGAGGGGGCTTCCTGAATGATATCATCAGGAGTGCAGAAAGTCAAGATAGGGTAATTGGTGGGAATATAATCAAAATAGATTATATAGATGTAAGATATTGACCTGAGACTCACTATGTTGCATAACATCATTCCATATTAGTCATAAACACTAATAAAGAGTGAGCCTCCTGTTGATCTGCAATTGTGAGATACTCAACATGGTTACAGCTTCACGTAGGTCTAGAATTTACAGCTAGTCAGGTTGTAGAGGTCTGCCAGAGAGAAATGAAATAGAGACCCATGGACTAAGCAACAGCATTTGATTTCTGTCTAGTGGACAGTGAGAAGCATGTCATTTTTTTAATTAAAGAAAGCCACATTTGAATCCTTGTAGGATTAATGAAGGATGGTCCCAATGTTAGAGAACTCTGTCTTCAGATTCCAGCTGTTGTTTCTCTGAATCTATTGGTCTTTGTTGGAGTAAGGGCTGTGGTCTCCAAAGAAGACTTCCTTAGATTTTTCTTTGAGAACTCATGGAGTACAGCAATCTTTCAATTAATCTCATCATTTCATAAATTTCATGCACACACTGGTACTTGTGGAGGATTTCTTGGGTCTCTGGGAAACAGGAGGGATCAAATGTTTGAAAAAGGTCTGGACAAATTTTGGGTATAACAACTTCTACATTTCTGTTTTAGGGTTCTAGAAATGAGTACGTATAAAGTTATATTGTATGCAGATATTATTGTAGGGTATGAGGGACGGTAGACTGTGTGGAAGATTATGGGCTCAGGAGGGCTGTCTGTTCCATCTTCTTTGCACTTCAGAATCTTGGTCCACAATGGCTGCATTTTAGGGGACAAAAGTAATTAAAAACACCTAAGAAAGCACTTCTGCATGTTCATATCAAATACTAATGTATTAATGAGATATGTGGAAATACCCAAGGCTACTCTTCTGCCACACAGCCGAGTTAGATATGCTGCATCTCTATGTTCCAAGCCCCATCTCATCCGTGCTTTATGTTACAGGATTCTCTTTCTCTCCATCGCTCTTTCTGATAAAACCTTCTCCTAGATATTAGTCTGCATTGAATGTGAATGTAAAGTGAAGAATTAGTCACTGGACTAAGGGCTGAGGGGAAGAACAAAGGCTCAGCTGTTCTCTTGGTAAATCCCTGAATCAGTGGCCCTGTCTTGGGTTAAGTAAAGGAAGATCACACACCTGTACTCCTCCAGGTTCAGTTTTTCGCATTCCTCAGATGATACTCACTAGCTTCTTCCTGATATTTATTCCTTTTGGCATAGCACCAAGAAGGAACTAAGAAGATGAGGAGGACAATCATCATGAAGGCTGACAGTCTTATCAGAATATACAGGAGCTTGTGATTATCTGATGGAAAATATGAATACAATAAGACACAAATCTTAGGATCTCTGTAATAGATTGCCTTACATCTATTGGTTGATGGATAGTGAATGTATTTTTTCATTAGGGCAGGAGTTTTAATGGGGAACATACTACTATTATTCTGCTGAATCAACATAGTACTACACTTACTCTTGATGACTTTTCATCAACCCATGGTTTTGACCCATACATTAATGCTTTTCTTAACCTCCAGCAGGGAAGCTTATATTTGCAACCCATGGTGATCAATACAGATATCCATAATTAGGAAATGTCCAGACAACAAGAGATTATGGAATGATTCTATCTAAATAGGACATTTTATCATATCCACCTCTCTACAGGCTCAGGGTTCTTTGTGAAAATCATGGACCAAAAATGGCTGAATGACATTGATGATAACTACAAAGAAATAGGGCCTCCTGGACACAAGAGGGCGGTTGCATATATGAACTTACGAGAATTTATGACAGCATTCACAAGATCAGTACAAGCTGAAGCCAGACCAAATTCCAGCATGAATGGGGTAGAGGTGGACAACATGAAGTACAACCCTAGCCAAGAATCTGTAGGCAAATGAAAGCTGCTGGGAGATGGAGAGTCAGTTTCAAAAATGTTACTAGTAACTTGACCATAGTCCAGTGGGAGGTCACACATCCATGAATATATGTGCATCACAAATTGAAGTTCATCGATAAAAAAGACAACACAGAGTTTGGTGGATAGGTCCAGGAGGAGTTGGGGGAGGGGTGAATGTCATCAAAGCACATTGTATGAAATTGCCAAAGAACTAATACAAGTAAAATATTAAAGATAAGTATCCTGATGGCATATTGCATATGATTATGTGTTCTATACTTTCTCATATAATTCTCAGAATAAATTTAATATGTGCTATACATGGTAGGAATGAAGGTAAGGAGGACCCTTCCAGAATACCCTGGGCTCTGTTACTGTTTGCAGTGTAAAACGCCTTATGATTTAGCTAGAATTTTCTATGGCTTCAGAGTATAAAATCCAGGATATGCAATCCTTAACATTCCATGAAGCACAGTGCAGGGGGAAGGTACTAATGCACTTTCTTTGCCAATCTGCAGCTTTCCTGAGACTTGTCACACTAGATAAACATGAAAGCCCAGTTTTTATCTCTTACAGCTTCTTTTTCATGTGACTTGTGCATGAGTGCTCCATCTCATCCATCTTATGCCACTGACAGAAAATGCCAGGACACAATGTACAGCTTATGTGTTCAGTGTCTGAATCTGAGATTCGTATCAGTGCTCAGTTAATAAGCTCTGCAACTTTTACACCTACGACACCACTAAACCAAACATTAACTTCTTCAAAAAGGAAAAATGAAGTCAAGGCCATTTCATCACAGATAGTGTCCTTATAATATGTTCCCTTCTGCTTCCTTCCTTCCTTCCTTCCTTCCTTCCTTCCTTCCTTCCTTCCTTCCTTCCTTCCTTCCTTCCTTCTTCCTCCTCCCTCCTCCCTCCCTCCCTCCTCCCTCCCTCCTTCCTTCCTTCCTTCCTTCCTTCCTTCCTTATTCGGGTCTGATCACCTCCTCTCCAACGTGAACAGAGCTAGAGTGAGCAATTTGTTGTTATTTGGAAGGGAGTAAAATTTCCACCCCTGTTCACTTGTAGGGGGTCACAGGTGCAGAAATTAGAGACGGTTAGTCCATAAAGGTCCACGCTGCCCCTAAATATCTTGTCATGTGGAATTTGAGAATCAGAGAAGCAATGACAAAGCTAAGACTACAGAGCTGTGTGATGGACAGACGAGACAACATATGAACCTAAGAGATTTTGGTGCCTAAGCTTCTACAATAGAGAAGAGGAATCATTTACTCACTAGTTTTGGAGTCTGGTTCTGTAGAAGAAGGGCAGTTTATGGATGAGTTTGCTAAAGAATGGGAACAGGAGAGGGAGATAGGTCAGTGATGCTCTCTGTCTTTTATGGAAACTTCTTTGAAGTTGGCCAGTGACCAGCACTCACTTTACCCATGATTTCTGAGCCTTATGGGTTATAGGATGCCTTTATGTAGTTTGATTAGAGGGCATTACTCTGTCCTTGGATTTCAAGTTGTGATGACTTAATAGGAGTACTGTGGAGATATCTATATGTGTGAGAGATTAGAAGGGCTGCTCCATCTCTGACCTGGCCAAACCGGTCCAAATTCATCCCTTATGAGTCTGTCTTGACCCCTCTTTATACCTGCATGGATACACAGATGTCTCAGTGGGTCTGGCCAAACAGAATAAAGATTATATGGGAATTTCTCTTTCTGTCATTTTGTAATCTGATATTTTTTTTATCAAACATGAATTCTCTTTTTAAAAGTTTTTAATTAGGTATAATTATATTCCTTTCCCTCTTGCTTTCAACTCTGTAGCCCCACACAGGTACTGTTCCTTCAAGTTTTCCCACGCCTCCACCATCCTTAAATTGATATCTTCTTTTTCTTTGATTATTGATGTTATATGTGTGTATATATTGATACACACACACACACAAGCTTACTGAGTCCTTTTTTGGAATATATATATACACATATATATACATATATACATACACCATAGCATACACATATGTATGTGTTTTATGTATGTGTATGTATACATATATATATAAATATATGTTTATATATATTTATATGTTCAAAACGTCTCCCAGAACTCCTCCATAACTTCTTATGAAAATTTCTCTCCCTCATCAGGAGAGTGATTCTCAGACATGGTTTCAGTTTTCCTTAGTCACAAGACTTGAGATATATATGAGAATTTCTTACCTGGGACAGGAAGATACAAGGGGTCACTTGGGGATGACCATGCATGTGTAGAGTTTTTGAAAGAGCCATAGCATCTATAGGTCCCTCCCTGGACCACAGGACCGAGAAGGAAGTTGGACTGGAATGTCCCACTGTGGCTCTGCACTGCAGGCAGCTCTGCCCCAGAGGCACCCCTTCTCTGGACAGATGGAACATGTCAAACTGAACGTCAGAGACACAGGACAAAGTCATGTTCTCTCCTGACATCACCACAGGGTCTATAAGGGCTGACAGAGAAGGTTTCTTGTATAAACCTGGAATAAAGGAGGCAGAGACGTTTAGAGGGGCTGCTCCTTACCAGTGTTTATTTTCTCCTCATTTCTCTCTCCTACTTCTTGGTTTGTGATCTCTCTCTTTCTTTGTTTCTCTGTCTCCCTCTGTCTCTCTCTCTGTTTCTCTCACTCTCTCTGTCCCATCTTTATCTCTCCTTTATTCTATTTTCTGATCTTTTCCCCTCTTCATCTTACCTTCTACTTTATTTTGCCAGTGTCTGCCTCTATATGCATTGGTTCATACCATCTGTGTTTGTAAGTTTGTTTTCATTAACAAATGTTAATTTTATATATCTATTGAATTTCTTATGACATTTTCTTGTATATATAATGTATTGGTGTATTTGTTTTCATTAAAAACTTGAAATTAAAATATATTAAATGATTTCATGGCTTCTTTTAAAGTCCTATTCCATATATATTTCTATATGTAATGTTGATCATATTTGTGCTGTTATTCTCTTTTGTCCATGAACTTCCCCTGATTCCATTTCTTTTCTAATTGTTCTATTTTTCCTTTCAGTTTTTTCAAATGTTTTGTCATCAATTCTTTTAATTAGAGGCACTTGTTATTTTGTTTTAAATAGAATGCAATGTAATGGACTTCACTAAGTCTTCCTCAGACAGTTCTTCCTGGTTCCCTCACCTGTACCACCTTAGCTGGTCCTTTCCCCCATTTCCTCTTCCATGGCATATGTATTCCACCTCTTTCCAGAGGACAGCCTTGTAGCATTTTTTCAGCCACCCTAGAATGTCTGAATAATTGGAACATGGACAGAAAACAGTTTGGAGATGTAGAAAACAAACAGCGATTGGTGGCCTATTCAATTTCCTAAGGCAAAGCTATTCTAGGATGAATAATCAGTCAACCCCAAGAAAGGAAGAATGTTAATCAACACAGAAATTCTATGTCTGTCATCTGCACCAAGGTCTCAGGACTCATGAAGAACCAGACCTACCCAACTCATAAACTCAGGTCAGACACATGATATGTCTAGGTCTTCCGACAGATGTCTTATGGAGGTAGAAGGTGAACAAAATCTGAACTGTTGAGGCCTTTGAAAATTAGTAGAAGGACATCATTGTCTCTGATTCATATGAAGCTCACCAAGTTGCCCCTTTCTCTTTACCTCTAGTTATGACTCCCTTGACCGCTCTGTATCTGTGCTATATGATATAACAAATGTTCTCTTATTGTGTCCCCATTTTATTTGTTTATGTCAGTAATATTCACACCAAGGCTGCCTTTCTCTACATTTCTCATGCTCATCTTCCAGATGACCTCCCAGGACTTCTAGCATATAGAATAACTACTTTGTATCACAGAGAGGATGAGTAGCAGGTAACACTCACTTACCTGTGATCTTTATGTCAACAGGGTCACTGGATTCGGACCACTCATATGGTGTGTGATTGTAAGAACCATAACATGTGTAAGTCCCAGCATGGTCAGGTGTCACAGGGCCTATTGAGAAGTTTGCTTGGGATCCCCCAAGATGAGATTCTGCAGAAAGCTCAGAAGAAGCCTTTATTATTTTCTTTCTATGTGAAGTCAAAATGAAGGTTTCAAACATAATCTCTGAATGACACTCCAGGGTCATCTTCTCTCCTGCTTTTACCAGGGAAGTTTGTAGGGCCAACAAGAAAGGCTTCTTGTAGATTCCTAGGAATAAGGAGATTGTGAGTATGAACCTGATGCCAGTCTATGTATCCAAAAAAAAATCTATGTTTGTCCCCCCTTAACCTGTTCTTCCTGTCAGTGTCCCAGCGTCCTGTCTCTGTTTATGTCAGCTTTGTACACAGACTTCTCCATCATTCTCTGGACATTTCCCACTTCTGTGACTCTAGTACCAGCACAATATTTCCCCAATGGCTTGCTGTGGAATGTATCTGCAGATACTGTCTACCACAGTTCCTGTGTCATGCTCCATCATGAGACCTTTTAATATTACTTTGGACTAAGTATACTAAATAGCAAGAAAAGGGAAATTGTAGTGAAGGTAGGTATTAGGACAACTCTTCTGGCCTTCTCTATGGTTCAAAGTTCAAAAGGTATTCCAGATCTGGCATCATGAGCATTGTTTCCTCCAACATCTTGATGCATTATGAATCGGGTTTTATTGCTCTCTGCATATCCCTGCCCAGTTCTTAATTTTCCCTTGATGTGGATTCCTGTATCCATTTGCAGTCACTACCATAACAGATGATATTCTTAAAAAGAATACAAGTGTTGTGAAGATCAGAATTCTGAAATAAGCCCAAACAGAATAAATCAGTTATCTAGAAGGATACGTTACTGCTGGTATCAGTAGGGAAGCATCCATTATGTTTTCCCTTCCAGATTCTAAGGTCTCAGGCATCCTTAGCACTTGGACCCTTCCTCCACTGTCAGAAGTAGCAGTAGGGCCTCTCCCTCATGATACTTTGTTCTGCCCACAACTGCATTTTCCTTATTTGGTATATAAGCCATTGTGGTTCTACAGAGTCAGGATAATTCAGGACATTCTCCCATTCTGCTGTCGACTTGTTAATGTCTGAATTCCATCTTCAAGCTCAATTTATCCTTGACACAACACTCCTTAACACTGCCTTAACACTCACGAAGGCTTAGGCACAAGAAAGTGCATGTCCTTGGGTTTATGTTATGCCCCCTCTGGTGATATTTTAATTGTGCTGAAATGTGATTTTATTTGTATGTTAATAAATAAAGTTTGCCTGGAGATTAGAGGTCACACAGCAAGTCATAAACAGAAGTCAGGCGGTTGTAGCCCAAACACTTAATCTGATATTTCCTGTATGGTTAACAGTTAATTTAAGTTTGATTGTTTGAAAATAGGCTATCTCTCTGTAACCCTATAATCCAATCCTGAAATAATTCTTAAATTCTTCTGTCTGAGTCTGAATTTCTATATAATTCATTTAAACAGGTTTTTCTAAAGCTTTTATCTTTGCACTTAAATTGACTATCTTTTTAAATAGTAAAATAAGGATAAGTAAACAAATAATATGCATAATTGATGTTACATACATCCCATCAACATCAATCCTTTCATGTTATTATTCCATTTTCAGACTGCCTAATTTTTGTTTTTATCAAAAAAAAGGCCATTTCCTTCCATTATAAAGACATTTCCCATTTTTTTTTTCATGTGTGAAAATTTTTTCTCTTTTAAGTAATTTTTCTTTTTAAGATATCTGATATCTTAATTGACTTATCAAGTCTGCATAGAATAGTAGAAGTCCGAGGGAATTTCAAAACAGCTACCTAGGGTGGTTTCACAAAGGGGGGGGTGGGGGAATCACCTACTACCTTCCCAGGAGAAGAGAAAAAGCTAAAAGTTAAATCCAGCCACGTGCTCCAGCTTGAGCTGCTTCGGGTCTGAGTCGCTTATAGCTCTGGCTCCTTTAAGCTCTGGCCATGTGAGTTGAGGATCTTGACACAAGTAGCTCCAGCTGTGTGTAGCCAGAACTTCTGTAGCTACGGTTGAGTGCAGCTCTGACTGCCTGCAGCTGAACCACTTGTAGCTCTGGCTGGACCTGGGGCCTGTAAACTCTGGCCCAGGTGGACCTGTAACCCCTGGCCTGCAAGGCCACCAATCTTTTTTGAATGAATTCTTGCCAGGTGGGTGCCAAACATAGACCAATTTCTAAACAGTCTTATTACATTAGAAACACAGAGCCAAATACAGAGTTAATAGCCAAAGTGATCAGAGAACTAGTGAAGAGCCATGACTAGCCAGAGAGCTTCTTCCCATGTAACCTCTGTTCTTATTGCATTCCTGTTCTGTGTTCTCATTGGCTCTAAGCCCAGCCACATGACTTCCTTGTCACTGCCTGTCTATACAGACCTCCAGGTCTCTATGGTTGGTACTGGGATTAAAGGCTATAGTCACCATGCTTGGCTGTGTCTTTGACCACACAGAGACTCTGCCTGCCATGTGATTGGATAAAGGGCTTGGGCTACAACCACCTAATTTTCTGTTTATGGCTCGCTATGTGACCTCACTCTGATCTCCTGGCAAAATTTATTTAACATACAAATAAATTCACATTTCAGCACAATTAAATATCACCACACTCACCATAGGATCCATTTCCCTGTGTTAAATATTCCTTTATAATGCTGAGACTCGGCCTAAACCTTGTTCTGAAAATTCAAAAATGAGGAGCTTTGGGGGAATGAAATTACACTCCAATTATGAACTCTGACCTGAAATTATGATCTCCAGGGGGTCACTGTGTGGTGACAGTTCATTAGGGTACTGATGATTGTAATTATAGCATCTGTAGGTTCCTCCAAATTCCGTTGTCACGGGACCCAAGAGAAGGTTTTTGTAGAATTTTCTGTCATGGAACTGAGGGATAGGAGGTCCAAGTTCTTTGTACAGCTTGAACATGGAAGACTCCTTATGATAGTCACATTTAAGATCCACATACTGTCCCAGTGTAAGAACATGGCTTGGCCAAGCAGACAATGAAGGCTTGTCATGAATTCCTGCAGAAAGATACACAGAAAAAAATTTAATGATTACCCTTTTATTCCTGAGTGCTGAGTGTCAATGTTCACTTCTTCTTGGTCATTTATACAACCATTTTCTCTTAATTGAAGCATCCGTGTTTCAATGTGAGAGGTTGAAATGATTAGGGGATACAGGAGGTAAACAAACATCATATATATTGGAAAGCTGAAACTTGCAAGATTCATCAGCTTTTCCCAGTTCTGTAGAAACAGTAAGCTACCTGACTTGCTGAATTCTAAGTGGAGATATTTAACACCTGTTTATCTCCCTGCAAGTTGTGCAGAGAGCTCCCTAGTTTTGGCTTTCTTGGTAATCACCTACATTGAGGTGTGCTTTCAGTAATGCTTTTGAGTCAACCTTTGCTTCTGCTAATAACCCCTCATCCATACTGCTATTAGTAATCTCATTTAACGCATAAATTCACCTATTTAAACTTTGATGCAATCAGCTTGGTCTGTCATGGGCTTCATTTATGGGGTGAGCAGATTTTCATGTGTTGTATATTCCCAAGGATAGTCTCAAACACAATAGGGTCATTTTCATGTAATGAGTGTCCCCCAACTACCACATATCTATGGTTTATCTTTCTATGATAAGATATGTTAACTGATAATTTAGAGTAAGTGTTAAATAACAAAGTAGATTTGGTCATGAAAAATTGTAACTTAAAAATAAATTACATCAGATGCTAGAGTAAAAAGATTCATTTGTAAGATAACAGATGGGAATTGTGGTCACTAAGACAGCAGAAAAGTAATGCTCTTGATTCATCCTCACTGACTCTAGAAATCTTACAATACTAAGATTAGAATTACATTGTGATTATTCCAGACCTCAGGGGTGAGGATGAGCTGTCCCATATGACCACAGAATTGAGAAAATCCACAACAAAACAGAGGAAAACAGTCTTTGAACTACTCTGTCCCTTCTGTACTCTTGTACAGAGCTTCATTCACAGAGGTCAAACTGGTTCACGTTTTCACACCAAGAGTGATAAGTTAGAGGCAGACATACAGTTTCTCCACCATTTAAGACCCCTCACACATATGTGGAACATTGAGAGTCTAGCATTGCTCTGCCACTTGGGCCACTTGCTTGCTCATTTTCCTACACTGAATGTGATAAGTTAGAGGCAGACATATAGTTTCTCCACCATCTCAAGACTCCTTGCATGTAGAACATTGAGAGTATACAATGGCCTGTCACTTGGATCACATGGTGATGAAAAGGGTTTGGACTCATGATTGACAGCCCATGAATCTTGGTCTATGTTTTGTATTCACATAGTGGATGTTCCTAATGAAAGAGACAATAACAAAACACTACAGTAAAGACAATATGGACTCCAGACAGTGAGGACATCTTGCAACACTGTCCTGGCAGAGGCGATTATGGACCCAGTGAGAAACTGTCTCTGATTGTGGAGTGTGGTCAGTGATCTTACTGAACCAGAAGTGCAGGTGACAACAATATCTGATCTTAAAACAGAGGATGCAAACTAGTCAAACAACAGAAATTGACATCAAGGTCATCCAGTTCAGAATTGCAACCAATTTGTCCAACTTCTTTCTCAGGCTAGACTAAATAGTAAAGGTCTATTTACAACCAAAGAACTTCTGTATGTGCAGAGGAGGTGATTCTCTTCACTATGCAGGTGTGTTTGTGTAAGAACTTAAGCATGGAAATCAGAGAAGTCAAACCTGACAGAGAACAATAGTGAGACGTTGGAAGTAAACACAGAGGAAAGGAAGGCCTATGAAGCTCACAACAAATAATTCACAGTAGTATTTTTAATGAAGTGATAGAATTATAAGAAACTATGAATAAATATTTGGAGCTATGACCCACCAATGAGAGAATAAGTGGCACTTTTTTTCTGGGTCGAGGTTATCTCAGCTAAATATTTTATAGTTCCATTTATTTTTCTGAAAATTTCATGGTTTCATTGTTATTCGACAATATATCTGTGACACATTTTTATCATCCATTCATCAGCTGAAAGACATTCAGGTTGTTTCCTTGTCCTAGCTATTGAAAATAGAGCAGCAAAGAACATGACATAGAATGCATCCATGGCATAAGATGTCAAGTTCTTTTGATATATTCCAATGGCTAGGAATGATGCAAATATAGTACTCATTTATCTCTAGAATTCAAATTTAAACAGAAAAATCCTTTATAAAATAAAAAGACATGATATAACTTAAAAAGAAACTGTCTAGAATATTTTATAAAATTTGGAAGTTAATCATTCAATAGATAAATATTTTGGCAACATCCCTCTTAAGTCAAGAACACAACTACTGAGTTCGAAAAAAACATGTGGGTCATCTTGATGTCTAAATAGGAAAAGGGTCTTGCTGCCATATCTGACTCTCTGTATTTCATTGCTGTGACTCTCATGATGAAATTCAGAAGGTTGTCCTCTGACTTCCACACTTGTGGCATAGTATAATAAATAAATAAATAAATGCAAAAATTAAAAAAGTTAATAGAATGTTTCAATAGTATATTGATACAATAGGAGAATGAGTGTGCTTAGATCAAGCATTATGTAATCTAATGAGTAAATACAAAAACTGAATTAAAATTCAATGAAGAAGAATGACAGGACTTTTTAAATATCATCCCAATACCAAATTACCAGTCAAAAAATTCAAGAAAAGGTAAAGGAATATAGAGGTTTTCTTGGGTATAGGGGGGTTAGAACTAGGATGAGTTTAGGCAGGGGGTGAATATAATTAATACATTGTGTGAAATTCAATAAAATATTAACAAAAAGACAGAAATAAGAGAGCTAATAAAAATAAAGAGAAAAAATCATTGAGAAAAAGTTTAGTACATTGTTGAAACTTGGAATAAAATGAACATGGTCAGGTCCACGAAGTTCAAGAGACACAAAAGAAATCCAACCCAAATAATCACAATCACAGAGCACATTATTATCACAAGAGATCCTGAAATCAGAATGATAAAAGAAGCAAAGAACACACGAGGTACTTTCAACACACCTAATGGTATACAGCTGAGCAAAGATTTCTGGGCCCAAGTGACCAGGATGATTTATTTGATGAGGTGAGTAGAAAAAAGAAAAACCTGCCTATAAATGTCAGCAAGTCTGTGCTTTAGAAATAGACATAATGAATTTCTCAGAAAAAGATTAGGAGATAGAGTTCATCACCACAAGCACAGGAAATTCTGTGGAGTTCTTCCAACTAAATGTAAAGGCTGCTAATGAGTTGCATGAAAACATCTTCATGTGGAAAAAGTAAAAGATTCTCACTGAAATCAAGCCAAACTAAGAAGCTGCAATAGTGTGCCAGTGGTGCACAGATTCTATCTGTAGCATAGATGTGTGTAGATAAAAATAACAACTTCAATGGTTGTCAAGTGAGTCACATATTTAAAAAGTCATAAATTATTATACCAAATTTCAAAATATGTGGAGGTGGTCATTTTAGAGCATGGCAAGCAGGAAGATTATTTTAATTAAAAATATTGATTATCTGCCAAGTGTAATGGCCCACTGTTTTAATCATAGCAGTTGGGTGGCACAGGCAGGCAAATATATGAGTTCATGGTCAGCCTAGTGTAAAAAGTGACTTCTTGTATAGTTAGAGTTATAGAGAAAACCTGTCTTGAAAAACCAAAAAATTTTTATTGATCAAAGCTGATGCCTGACTCTGCCAGGGACAGTGCCAGAGAGTATCTGGGGAGAGACCTGAGAGGCTGGTTCCTTGGATCCTAACTTAGAAGTTCAGAAGACTCACCAAGGAGTCACTCACAGAAGCCACCGGTCAACACCCTGTGATATGTGCTCTCCTGTTAGAATGAAACCTATGTATTGGGATGGGTAGTATCTCAAAGTTTTAAGGATGGATCCACCTGCTTCTGTCAATATCCTCAGGATTAGGAAGAAGCCTGCAAAGAAAAAGTCATGCTGGATGATCCATCTCCTTCCAATAGTGTATCCATATGACCCTCCCCTTTCCTGTTGGGCCTCTGTAGAGTAGAATCAGAGTTCACTTAGTTAAGATGAACTCAGGAACCGAAATCCACCATGGAAGTCAGTGTTTCTGCTGAGGATTGATCCAGCTTCCCAGAACGACATTTCCACTCTGGTATTCAACACCCTTCATTCCCCGGAGGACTCACCAGTACACACAAGGTTTGGGAGTAGAGACAGCATTGTGTTGCTTCAGCTGACAAGAGATAGAGCCAGAATAAAACTTACAGGATGTTGTGAGAGGCTCAAAGCATCTACCTGACCACAGCACGGAAAGCTGACCAACAGAGGACATCTGCTGTCACTCCCACGTTTATTGATTTTTTTCCACATAGAGTTTCTCTGTAGCCCTGTTTATCCTGGAACTCACTTTGTAGACCAGGCTGGCTTTGAACTCAAAGTGTGCCTTAGAGTGCATCCCATGTGCCTGGATTAAAGGTGCATGTTGCCATATGAGGTTTTACAAATGCTCCCTATTTACCATGACCTTGGAGGATCACAGCTTCTTGGAATTCTTCAAAGTTCAGCTCTTCAGCCACAGCATTCACCATGACTACAACTGAGTTGCATCCTGGACCCAACGCTTTTTATTTCAAATAATCAAATTTGATTATTATTCCAAAGGTTTGCATATTGTAACTTTTTACATCTGAGGCTCAATTTCTCCTCTGGTTTTCTGTGCAACATGTCCAATGAGTATTATTCATGTTGTAACAGCAATCCTAATGTGTCAATCAAAATGACCATACTTATAGTAATCCAGTGTCAGGTTATAATTATTCAATTTTTAATTGATTTTGTCGATTTTTAGAATAATAAAATTCCACTCATTTTTACAAATCAAAGAAATAAACCAAGTATATTTTTGTTTAACTGAATTTTTTTAAATTTTATTTTACAATACTATTCAGTTCTACATAATAGCCACAGATTCCCTTGTTCTCTCCCTTCCTGCCCCCCTCCCCTTCCCCCCAGCAAACCCCCCATTCCCACCTTCTCCAGATCAAGGTCTCCCCCGAGGACTGAGATCGTCCTGATAGACTCATTCCAGGCAGGTCCAGTCCCCTCCTCCCAGATTGAGTCAAGCGTCCCTGCATAAGTGCCAGGTTTCAAACAGCTAACTCATGCAATGAGCCCAGGACCTGGTACCACTGCCTAGATGCCTCCCAAACAGATCAAGCCAATCGACTGTCTCACCTATTCAGAGGGCCTGATCCAGTTGGGGGCCCCCCAGCCTTTGGTTCATAGTTCATGTGTTTCCATTCATTTGGTTATTTGTCCCTGTGCTTTATCCAACCTTGGTTTCAACAATTCTCGCTCATATAAACCCTCCTCTTTCTCACTAATTAGACTCCCAGCACTCCACTTGGGGCCTAGTTGTGGATGTCTGCATCCAGATTCCTCAGTCCTTGGATGGGGTTTCTTGGATGGCCCAACTTGTTATCTATATTTGTATTTATTTCCATTTTTTGTAATAGTGTTTTCTTTTGAGGTTAAACAAAGTTTATTTTGATGTTGGAGATAGATTTGTCTACGGATGCAAGGAAAAAATTGTGATATTTGGAATGCAATTAGGAATTAACTTGTTTAGTAAAGTGGCAGTTGTAGGTTTCTCCAAGGTCAAAGGCTGCACTAGCTCTGGGTAGTTGGGTAGATTTCCAGAACCAGGCCATATTTCCTGTATTTGAGCAGAACTTGAGTCCAGTTAGACAGCTATGATCTCCCACTAAGATATGTGTGTCACTGTTGCACACTTAAGGTCACTGTGCCATGGTGGTCGTGAAGAAGATAAACACAGTTTCCATCCTTTACCTTTAGAAATGCCGAAACATCAGCAATAGCTTCTTGGTAATGCTTCTTGACCGTAAATGGCTCAATGTGTCCACAATGACTAGTTTTAAAAACAATTAATTTGGTATTTGGGAGATGACTCATAGATTGAAACACTGTCCTTCTATCATCTCTCTCTACCTACCTATGTAGCTATTATTTATCAATTGATCATTCTTTATCTACCACCTTCAATCTATCAGTAAATCTACCATTCAATCATTTATGTATTTGTTATTTATCAAACTATCTTTCAATTATCTATGTACCAGTTATCTTTCTTTTATAGGTCATCTACTTTTGTCTGTCTGTCTATCTTTTCTTTTATCTAGCTCTAGCTCTCATATTGGTCTGTATATCCATAAGCATTTATATTCAAAATAAGCACAGTCTTGAGAACCACCCTTAAGGTATTTTGTCCCTCAGTGTCTCCTTGCAGTCACCATGAAACCCAGATGATATATCATGGGTTGAACAGAGACAACCAAGCTCCACAGCTCAATACCCAGGTACAGCCACCTCACTGGAACGCTAAGGAGAGTACAGTATCCTTGAATACTACTACAATTAGCTAGTCTTGGTGTTAATAGAAGGTCTAGCTTTCGTGGGAGCTCTGTCTTACTTGCTAACTTACTTTCATTTCAGGACTCACTGAGAGGCAGGAGTGTGGTGTCCTGTGTGGCCATGATGTTAATATGGCCTCAGTCCACTTAGCTTCCTGTCTGTGTGCATTCAAAACAACAGATACTTCTGCTAGAGTAGAATGCACAGGATGGTGAATTCTGATATCCTGACTACATATTTCTCTATCTGTTATTCCAAAGGCAAAAGAACAGTTCCTTCTTGAAATATTTAGTTTTCAATTGATCTTGGCCAGACTCTGGTGAGACAGAAGAGTCTTTCTGTGTATATTTCTGACATGTAGGAAGGTTTTCCTCAAAGCACGTCTTTCAGTGCTCATGTTTCTGATTCTATTTTTACCTTCAATTCCGTTTTAAGTTTTTCTGGAGGGATTTATTATGCAGTTCAGTTTACACCCAGTTTATTAAGTACAGACTGACCTTAAACTCTGCTTTCTTCTCCTTCAGCTAGCTAAATTCTGGGAATAAAGTGAAAATTACTGCACTTGTATTTAACAACTTTTCTTTTTAATTGAGATAAGGTTTATCTGACTCACATTTTCATCACTGTGGGTGAGTCACAGAGATATTACCTAGAAACAGACATTTATTTGGTCACACTGCATCCACAGCTAAAAAAAAACAGAGTTCAATGAATATATGCTCATGCTCAGCTTGTTTTCTTTACTGATAGACAGTTCAGGATATCCTGCTTAGGGAATTCTGTCATTCCTTAAATAGTGGGCAGGTCTTCTCATACCAATTAAAATAAACAGGTAAAATTTCCCCAGATTGCTCATAGGCCAACTCTTTCTGATTTAGAGAAATTCTCTATCAGACTCTATTTTGAAGTGATTCTAGATTATGGTCATTTGACATTCAAAATTAAAAATATCAATGTCAGAAAAAGCAAGATGATACTACCATTTAAAATTGCCTAAAATATTTAGACACAAGGGTTAGCACTTTATCTAACTATACCAACCGATCATGGGAATACATGTGAAGAAGGACTGTTAATCTTCAGTGCACCATGGATGATACAGTTGCATATTTATGTTTATTGATCCACTAGGTCATCACAGCTGCTGGGAGTTTTTTTTGTGTCATCAGAGACCAGCCAGCCTCGCCCAGCACTCTTCCCCATCCTCTGGATCTTACATTCTTTTCACTGCATCCTCTTTTGTGTTGTCCTTAAGTTCTGGAAGGGGTTTATTGAGATGTTTCAAGATTACTGTTTTTGGGAGGGTTTATGGAGATGAGGGGGCTTTGAATATGACCAAAATACAATATATATATACATTGAAATTTCTTTCCAATTAAAAATTCTTATATTAAGAAGGTCTCTCCTTTCCTTCCAATGACCTTCTTCCTAGTTCTCTCTCTCTCTCCCCCCTCACACACACACACACACAACACACACACACAGCACACACACACTATTACTTACATCCATATACAGATTGACAACTGTGTATGCAGATGTCATAATGAAACACAATACATTGTGTGCTAACTTAAAAACTTAATCAAAATGAAAAACTAAAAGCTTACTTTTAAATATTGTTTACACATATAAATATATGCAATTTTACCTTTCTGAATCAGGCTTATTTTGCTAAACATAATCATCTCCAATTGCATCCATTTTCTTGCATTAGACTTTTTTATACTTCATAAAACTTTAAAGTTACATTGTTTTGAAAGCACCTCTCTGCTGCTTTCCTGCAAGGCGATTTGGATTAAAGAGACTTCAAATAAAATTCCATCTTCAGGATTCTCACAGTCCCTGTAACCTTAACTCTTGGGAAGGTGTGGCAGGAAGAGCACAAGTTGGAGAATACTTAGTGAGTCCCTCTATCAAATAATAGATAGACTGATGACACACAGATAGACAGACAGACAGACAGACAGACAGACACACACACTCATATGTAGATGAATTTCTAAATGGTCTTAGTAAATAAAAAACATGGAGCCAGATATATGGTGAAAGCTTTAGAGAGATCAGGGAAATAGGGGAAGCTACCAGCCAACCTTACCTCACCAACTGGGCAGCTTCCTGTCTACCTACACCTTCATTGCCTTGTTGTTCTGCCATCTGGTTGTTCTGCCATCTGGTTGTTCTCTCTGTTCAGTTACATCGCTTCTGCTTTCTACCCAACTCTGTCACTTCCTATCTGTCTGTACAGACCTCCATACCTCCATGGCTAACTAGTTTTAGAATTTAAGACATGTGCCACCACACCTGGTTCTGTTTCCAGTGTGGCCTTGAACACACAGAGATCCAGACAGATCCCTTCCTGCCAAGTAATAGGATTAAAGTAGTGTGCTAACGTTGACTGACTTCTATGTTTACTTAAAATGGCTTGTTTTTTCCTCTAATCTCCAGGCATGCTTTATTTATTAAAGCATAAATAAAATATCACCACATTCCCCACTTTTTGTCTAATAAAAAATAAAAAATTTAAAAGGTTATAACTAATATAAGAAAAACAATATACAATAAGTACAATAACTATATACAATATGTAAGCAATAAATACATAAACAATGACTAGTCCATTTGCATTTGACAAATTCACAGAAATTATTCCATTATCTATCCTATTTTGGTGAGTCCAAAATGTGCCTAATTTACTTTCTATCTTAACTTACATTTCCAACAGAAAACTATTTTATGATGTCTTTCAAACTTGCATACTTGACACCTCTTAGCGAGTTTCTTTTCTTAATTTCTTGAGAAGAAGGTATATTCTCTTTTGTTAGGATGGAATGTTTTGTAGATATCTATTAGGTCCATTTGGGTCATAACATCAGTTAAGTCCTTTATTTCTCTGTTAAGTTTCGGTTTGGGAGATCTGTCCAGTGGAGAAAATGGGGTGTTGAGGTCTCCCACTATTAATGTGTGGGGTTTTATATGTGGTTTAAGCTTTAGTAATGTTTCTTTTACATATGTGGGTGCCCTTGTGTTTGGGGCATAAATGTTCAGAATTGAAACTTCATCTTGGTGGATCTTTCCTGTGATGTGTATGTAATGCTCTTCTTGATCTCTTTTGATTGATTTTAGTTTGAAGTCTATTTTGCTGGATATCAGGATGGCTATACCCACTTGTTTCTTAAGACCGTTTGATTGGAAAGTCTTTTCCCAGCCTTTTATTCTTAGGTAGTGTCTGTTTTGAATTTGAGATGTGTTTCTTGTATGCAGCAGAAAGATGGGTCCTGCTTTTGTATCCATTCTGTAAGCCTATGTCTTTTTATAGGTAAATTAAGTCCATTGATATTAAGGGATATTAATGACCAGTGATTGTTCATCCCTGTTATTTTTTGGTGGTAGTGTGTGTGTACTTCTCTTCTTTGGGGTTTACTGCTATGGCTTTATCTATTGCATGTGTTTTTGAGGGTGTATCTGACTTCCTTAGGTTGGAATTTTCCTTCTAGTGCTTTCTGTAGGGCTGGGTTTTTGGATAAGTATTGTTTAAATCTGGCTTTGTTTTGGAATGTCTTGTTCATTCCGTCTATGATGACTGAAAGTTTTGCTGGGTATATTAGTCTGGGCTGATGTCCATGGTCTCTTAGTGTCTGCATTACATCTGTCCAGGTCCTTCTGGCTTTCCAAGTCTCCATTGAGAAATCAGGTGTTATTCTGATGGGGTTGCCTTTATAAGTCACTTGACCCTTTTCCTTTGCTGCTCTTAATATTCTTTCTTTATTCTGTACATTTAGTTGTTTAATTATTATGTGGCAAGGGGACTTTTTTTTGGGTCTAGTCTGTTTGGTGTTCTATAGGCTCTTGTATCTTCATAGGCATTTCCTTCTTTAAGTTGGGAAAGTTTTATTCTATGATTTTGTTGAATATATTTTCTGTGTCTTTGATTTGGTATTCTTCTCCTTCTTCTATCCCTATTATTCGTAGGTTTGATCTTTTCATGGTGTCCCAAATTTCTTGGACATTTTGGTTCATGATTTTGTTGGCTTTAGTGTTTCCTTCGACTGATGGAACTATTTCTTCTACTGTATCTTCAACACCAGAGATCCTCTCTCCCATCTCTTGCATTCAGTTGGTTATACTTGCATCTGAAGTTCCTGATCGTTTACTCAGATTTTCTATTCCCAGCATTTCCTCTGTTTGTGTCTCCCTTTTTCTATTTCCCCTTTCAGGTCTTGGACTATTTCCTTCATTTGTTTCATTACTTTTTCATGATTTTCTGTCAGTACTTTATTGTTTTCTTCTAGTTTGTTTGCCCTTTCCTCTAATTGTTTATAGCGTTCTTCCCATTTTTTGTCTTTTCCTCTACACAAGCCTTTCTTCTTCATGATGTTATTCATAAGGCTGTTTTCTTCTGCTTCTTCCAATTTTTGATGTTCAGGTCTAGATGTTGGAGGCGGGCTAGGTTCTGGTGATGCTGTATTGCTCTTCATTTTGTTGTATGTACTTCTGCCTTGACGTCTGCCCATCTCCTTGTGGTTCATTCTTGGTCTTATCAGTAAAGTCACTTGGTTCAGACAGAGCTGACAGATTCAGGAAGTCTCTCTCTCTTGTGCAGATGGGAGCTCTCTTGTCCAAATGGGAACTCTGGGGCAGGATGGAAGCTCTTGTCCAGGCAGGAAGTCCGGGGCAGGATGTGTGCTCTTGTCCAGAAGGGAAGTCCAGGTCAGGATGTGAGATCTTGTCCAGGAAGGAAGTCCAGGGCAAGATGGGAGCCCTCTCTCTCTGGTCCAGAAGCGAAGTCTGGGGCAGGATGGGAGTTAGGGGCCAGTCTCTAAGTCTCAGGAAGTGGCTGGGGTCTGGGGCAGATGGGCGTGGGGGCAGGACGTGGAGATTGCAGGGTCTGCCCGGGGTCTTTGAGAAGGGGATCCTTCCCGGTGGGGCTAGAAGGTAACCTGCCCGGTGGCCAGAACCTGAAGCCAAGTTGGGCAAGTCTTCCCCGGAGTGGCTGGTGCCCAGGGATGGGGTCCGGGCTGAGCCTGGATACTCACCTCTGGTACAGAAGGGAAGTCCGGGGCAGGATGGGAGCTCTCTTTTCTTAATTTCTTAACAAGGAAAACTGTAATTACAACTACCTAATCTTTAACTTCCTCAGAGACCCAAAAAGGAAATACTATTACCTAGTAAAACAGAAAGTACAAACAAGTGACTTCCAAATAACATGAGTTATGATGGAAACAGCCAGTTTCCTGGACAGCCACTCAAGGTTTCTCTACATGTTGGGGCATCATCTTCAGGCTTTGCGTATCTGACAGATTTGTTTATGAAGCAGGATGTACTCAAGGCCTACAGCTCCACCCCACATTCAGTGCGAGTATTCCATGTACCAGATAAACTTGAATTTTGCCAGTGTCCTGTCATGACTCAGGGTCTTAAATTCTGGAAATTACTGGTGTTTTTGGAGTTCAGTTTCCCATTCTTCTCGGCTTGTGGATGGCTTCATTTCCTTTATTAAATGCCAGTCTACCATTGAGAGGCCAGACTCTGTCAGCCGAGTTACTCCTCCAAGAATAACTATTCCAGCTGCTGTTCCTCTGCACACCAGAAGCTCTCAGTCCACTGCCTACTCAGCTGCCTCCAAGGAAGGTGTACTGCACCTTTTCCGGATTGCAAAGCCACTTCACCAATAGTGTCATATTATTCTGGCCTCAGAGGACACCAGTTGCCAAAGATCCAACCTCACTTGTCTTGGCAAGGATCGGTAGTCCTTTGTTTTGTGTCCTGTTTGTCCATTTTGGATAGCATAATGTCAGCAGTCCATTCAAGGGCACTTTCATGTCCAGTGGCTCACTTTTCCCACAGTGAAAGTTAACTCCATGTGAAGGTTCTTCAATGTCCATATCTTCACTGAAGTTGATTGGGTTCTGCCAGGAGCAGACATGTCTCATAGTCATAAAAAAAGAAGAAATTCTATATCATTAAAACATCTTAAATGCCATATTTTTCAGATCTCTGAAGGGTTTTAAGATGATCTGTCTATCTAAAATATATCTCTGCTTGACATTGAAAACATACCTAATACGACTACAAGTTCAATTGTAATGTCTAACGACTAACTTTCATTTCTTTATATCCTAATTAGTTGGTAATAATAACATTCAAGAATTAGCAAATTGCATTGTGTTGTTAAATGAACAGTATAGGTACAATATCCTGAACAAGATTAGAAATATCCATACAGTATTTTCTAACAAAACCAATCTCAAATTTGTATCAATATATATATTTTGTATACAATATACAAAAACCCAATCCAATGTAAAGTATTTAAAAATAGTAGTTGCCTTTTAAAAGTAGATTCAATAATCTACCTTTTTGTCTATATCATATCTATATCCTCTCTTTTCTTTTCAGAGTAGATTCAATAGTCTACATTTTATTTGATCATTTCTATATCTTTTTCAGAGTAGATTAAAAAATCTACTTTTTATATATATCCTCCCTTTTTCTTTTTCTTTTCTTTTTTCAAACAAGAACCTTAAATCTAATCTCCTTTGTTTAACCTCTTTCTTGACCATTAACAATAACTTGTTTTTTTCATTTATCTTTAAGGAATTTTCTACTTACTCCATATACCACCCACAGATCCTACCTCCTCCCCACTCCCACATCCCAGTCTTCTCTCCTAAGCCACCCCACATCCCCACATCCCCCAAATCAAGGTCTCCCATGGGGAGTCAGCAGAGTCTGGCACACTGAGCCTAGGCAGGTCCAAGCCCCTTCCCACTGCACCAAGGCTGTGCAAGACATCACACCACAGGCACCAGATTCCCCAAAGCCTGCCCATGTACCAGGGATGGATCCCGATCCCCCTGCCTGGGTGCCCCCGAAACAGTTTGCACCAAACAACCATCTTCCATATCGAGAGGGCCTAGTCCAGTCCCATGGGGACTCCACAGCCACCAGTCCACAGTTCATGGGCTTCGACTAGTGTGGCCAGTCATCTCTGCATGTCTTCCCATCATCATCTCTATGGGCCCTGACTGCAGAATCTCTCCTTTCTCTCATCAATTGGAATCCTGGAGCTCAGCCTGGTGCCTGGCCGTGGATCTCTGCATCTGCCTCCATCTGTTACTGGACAAAGGCTCTATGGTGATAGGCTTTTCACTAGACCAGTCACAGGAGTAGATCAGTCCGGGAACCCTCTGGACCACTGCCAGCAAACCAAGGTGGGGTCAACCTTGTGTACTCCTAAGAGCCTCACCAGCACTCTGCCTCTTCCTATTCCCATGATGTCCTCATCCATCATGGTATCTCCCTCACTGCCCTCCCACTCTGTCCCTGTTCCAGCTTGATCCTCCCATTTCCCTATGTTCTTACCCCCAACCCCTCTCCCTCCACCAACCCTGACACACCCAGTCCACTCCTGTAGATCTCATTCACT